>NW_023339984.1:6520879-6559349 GCF_004916995.1 Morone saxatilis | reverse complement strand
AAACAGCCTGAGTCTGCCACTGGATGGAGTAACATTGCTCACTTCATTGCCCTGAATTTATTGCTCTATATATGATTATATGCCTCTGCTGTAGACATTGCGGTAATCAGTGCACGTCTGCAAAACTTTATTTTAACCCAGGCTGCACAGTTAACCCACATTGTGGCAAATTATGACAGCATCTGCAGATAAGACCTAGACACTATAGGGACAGGTTTCAGGCTGTGTCTGCTATAAGTGTTTTTTATTCTCCTCACAGCAAATGTTGACTAAAATGTTTCAGTGAAACTCACCCTCAAGAATCAAGGTATTTATAGGATATAAAAGTATTGATACTATTTTCAGCTTTACTTGGCTGATCTGCATTCAGAAGCTATTTTAAACACTTAACGAGTCTTTTCCTGCTTGTTAAGTTTTTACGATACACTGTACAATGTGGGCTACTGAATAATAGCTTTCTCAGCAACATAGTGACCTTGTATATTCAACATGAATTTAGGTCAAAACCTCATTAAAACCACTGTCACAGCTGATGCTATGCAGTTTCTGATGTGTGGTCTCAGCTCCTGGTTTAGAAATGTTTCATGTCTTTGTCATCTATGCATACATTGTAGCTGATGAATGATCAAATAGCCAATATTGCTTTAATTATTTTCTGACCCTTAATTTGCACAATATTATCCCCTGCTAATATCAAAGTCTTTTGAACAAAACCTAAACAAAAGCTTTGATTATCGAGCAGTTTACACAGTGTATGCTTGCATCCACAAAGGCAGTAACACTAGCGAAAGCATGTGACTTTTTTTCTGAGGCATATCTAGTTCTCCCCATGTGACTGGAGGACAGCTCTCTCTCTCTCTCCCTCCCTCTAGTCCACTGGATTCCATTACCCTTTAGCCAGCAGAGCTGCTGGGGGTGAGAGGGCCAGATCCAGTTACTGGGAGAAAATGTCTGTTGAGACAGTGTATGATGAGGGATAAACTGCTGATGAGCTGAACAACTGTGCTCACTGTTTTACCTGCCAAATGTACACACTCATACAAATACAGTAAGATGAGACATTTTGGTTCAGTGAGTGTGGTCAAGCAGGGGCTTCCTCCTTCCTGATGGTCAGACCACAGATGTCGGTTTTGATTTGTTTTGGACATCCATCTGCAAGAATGTTTTCCTAATTTTGCACACAATTGCATACCAATCGGAGGTGAAAGCCACTCATTCATTCTCTGAACTCCATAATTTGTGGGGTTTTTTAAATAGCAATCACTAATAATGCTTCATTTTGCTGCAGACCCCTGGACCCTCTTGGATTGGCATGTGAGGGTTCCACAGCACTGCTATTGAGGTCAAGCAAAGAAACTCTATATTCATGCTTCTGTCTCTTATTCCAAGACCAGTACTGTGTTTGAATATGTCCATTCTGTTGGAAATGTAGATTTTTCAATAATTATATATATTATATATTTTATATATATATATATAATACAGGATTTTTCCTTTTCAATATTTTTTTGTTAAAATTGGAATAAATACAACATTTTATTTTATGGGTTAGTTGTCTAATCAAAGGTGTAGGTATGAACTGTGAACTCCAACTCAAAAAAAATTATTTACATTTATCGGCACACTGTCAAAGCCTCATGGGAGATGTAGTTGTTGAATACTAATTGATAATAATAACTGTTATCTTTGCATAGAGACTATTTTAATAATTGTGTGGAATGTGAACGAACATCAACAGTTTTTTCACGAGATATGACCAATATGATACAATCATATATTTCACTTAAAACCAAGTTTTAAAGTTGGGTAAACCCTAATTTGGACAGCGTGTTTGCCATTCTTAGCTAGGTTTTGGTCAACTTGATAGTGTCAATATTATAAAATGTGTAATATGACTCCTAACAGGTAGATGATCCCCTGTGTGCAAATAAAAAACAGGTTTGGGATGGATTAACCCCACAAAAAGCTAACGCCGAACCTGCGTCCACAGGTTACAGCCAGGATTTTACTTTACCTCACCCATGTAGCAACACAAATATTCCCTCCCCAAGCATTGGTCAATTATTTAATTTTAACATGATTTCGCAGCCAATCAGGGAAGAGCAGCGTTGTACGTCGAGAGGCGTGTTCTGATTGGTCAAACCCTCGAGTCAGCTGAGAAGCAGTAATGTATAAATGATCCTCAGAAGTTTTTGCCTGCTACAGTGTGTGTGTGTGTCTGTGTGTGTGTCAGTGTGGGAGGAAAAGAAAAAAAAAAACGGCGTGCGAGTGTGAATTTATTTATGAGAAACCGTTTAAAACTGAATTATTTTGCACTAAATAATATTTAAGGTAAGTTCTTTGATATTCAGAAGAAATGGCTGTTAGCTAGAAATGAATGGCTAAAGCAGTGCGAGCTAAACTTCTGTTCAGTGGAGGGCGGATAAGTGAAGGGTTGTCGTGCTAATAGCTACATTTTGACAGTTTGAAGCGATTGGGTACCGTAGCTACCTTAATGAGCCACCTGTCTCTTGTTGGGCTGAATACAACCCGCCTCGACTGTTGCACTGACGCTTCTTCTTTTTCTTTTCTTCTTCTTCTGACGCCGTTTTTCAGGCAGCTTTGCTATAACTACAGGAAAACAGCCCACTCCTGGAGAACCCAACACTGTCACCATGGTTGCTACCAGCACATTAAAGACCAAAAGCAGCGAATGTATCTCAGAATTGGTTGACCGGAGATACGACCAGGCGTGCATTGAGAAAGGTACTGGCTTTTTCTGTGTGTGTTTTTTTTTTTTTTTGTCTGTGTAGATAACCTGCTGGTTGCTGGATACTTCCCAGTTGTGTGCTTGTTTATCCCTGTGTGCTGCATGGCTGCAGCATTGGAGGGGGGCGGGGAGAGGGAAGTCAACAGAGGATGAAGTCATCCCTTCAGCCTGTCTGCACAACAGCAGCCTGTACTAGCTGTAATGGCAAATCTAACAGGATTCTTCTTTCCTGAGCTGAATTATTGTATTGCAAATGCTGTACTATGATTGGTTTGATTCCTGTCTAAGGTTTAGGACAGTTTAGCAGTCTGTGATGTTTATTCTTTCTTTTCAAATGTGAGTTTGAAACACACTGCAACCACTCCTACATTTGTGGTCAAAACTGAAGGAAAAACCTAGATTTGATTTGTGCATGCTGGCATCTTACAATAAGTATGCTGGCATTGATCCCTAAATGTTGAACTTGCATTGTTTCCCCAGAACTGGATTTCTGGGATCACTGTTTAGCTGAGCCCCAGAGGAATGCAGATGTCACTGAGGACAGAACTTGTCAACAGCTGGCCAAGATGTTCGAAAACTGCCTGTCACGAGCCAAGAAGACGACGCTGCACTGCTCCTCTGTGCTGGTACCAGAGAACCTCACGCGGAGAATAGCTCGAGAAGTCCTGCGGCTGGCATCTTGCGAGCCCTGCGGCCTGCGTGGCTGTGTCCTCTACGTCCACCTGGAGCTGGACAAGGGCTGCAAGCGGCTGGAGCGCATCGTGTACGATGCCACTGTGGTGCCCACATTTGAGCTGACTCTTGTGTTCAAACAGGATGGCACCGCCTGGCCCAGCCTAAGGGACTTCCTTTTTATGGGAACCTGCTTTGCCCCGACTTTTAGGCACGTACTTAAACTAAGCCCCGGTTTCCGGCTTGTAAAGAAAAAACTGTACTCCTCCTCGGCTGGTACCGTGGTAGAGGAGTGCTGAACTATGGGAGGGACTAAAAGTGGGATATCGGGTTTCCTGTGGGTAAATGCACTTCTGCCCAAATGTAAATGATACTCCAGCGGTGTCATATTTTCTACAGTGTTTTTGTACAATATAGTTTGTCCGTTCAACTATTAGTAGCCAGTCGGTTCAGCTTAGAGCAAGGGATATAAAGTTAAAAGCTTATGCATAATTGAGCCTGATAGTTCTGGGTTTGGCTTCAGTGTTTCTAAAAGTACTGTTTGTTTTCTTTTTATCAGCAAAATTGTAATATTCTGGGTGTTTGGGTTTTTTGTTTAGTTTTTTTCTAATCAGAGCATTTGTTGCTCAAACACAACTTTAAATTGTACATTTTGCCGATGAATGTAAAAACCATGTTCACATCAACATGTTGGAGAGGGACATACTGTGGGTACACTTTTGTTAAAGACACTAGCCACTTTGTTGATGCATCTGCCTGTTTCCAGATCCAATGAATGTGTTCAGCAGCAGTAAACACACCTAGGCTTGAATAGGAGACTTAAACTTAGTCTTTTGGGGCCATATGTAGCTAGTTGTGTAATGCTGTATTTAGGGCTGTGGATGTTTTTAAGACTGAATGTCCTGTGAAGATGCTGCTGTCGTGGTGTGGGCTTCTCGCACTAGGGCAATGTTGATGCCTTAAATGTCATAGAAATGCAATTTCTTTTTTTTCTTTTTCACTTTGATCACAGCTATGTGTATGTGTAGTGTAAGTGTTTTATTACATTTTTGTTTTTATACCCTCTCCCATACAGACACGCCTTTTCAATGCAGAGCCTTTATAGATCATTAAAAGGATGGTTCACCCAAACAGTATTTGTTTTTACATAATTTGTTAACCGGGACGTGTAAAGAAATTACTGGAGGTCCAGCTAGTAATTGGTGAATGAATTCCCTTCAGTTTTTATTTGTATTTTTTTTATTTTTTAATGCCATTTCAAACTTCCTGCTAAAGGAAACCAGATCTTGTCTATTAGACAATAAAACATTTAAACCCTACTTTACGTTTCATTCAGTGACGTTTGTTCAGTCTGAATAATTTGTTTGTTCAGCAGTCACAGAACATTACTGTGCATATTCTAGAGCCATGACCAAGCCTGCTAAGCCTGCAGTGGGCAGGCAACAGTGGGACAATGCAGGCTTTTTAAACAGAACAAGCACAACAAGATCTCTACAAGAATGTGATGTGTTTATTATGCGAGGCTAGTATGAGACAAGCATGACCTCATACAAGTCATCAGCAGTCACTGTAGAACCACTTTATAGGCATCATAATGTAGGTTATTTGCCACAACTTGCATAGAAACATACTTTTATCACTCCAACTATCATTTTATGAGTCCTTGCACTTTATTAGCAATATTTTATGATCCCATTTGCTTCCTATGGGTCTACTAAGAAACATTGTCTGGTCAAGATTGCAAATAAGTAGCACAGTTTATGTGCACACACACTGTAGCTGTAGCTGTTAATATAAGCACATCAGCTGCTTGTTGTGCAAACCTGCAGAGTTTGTGTGACATTTCTCTCACTGTCTTTAATGGAGGTGTCTCCTTAGTGATTTTGTGTGCCTCTGTGAGCTATACAAATGAGATTCAGATGAGCGAGAGATTGTGACACTCTCGTGGGACATTTGTAGTAGAGCTCCTGACCTTTTTCTCCAGTTCAGTCTCTGATCTTTATAAAATGTATGGTTTGTCTAAATTAAGTAAGCTATCGACCTAATTGTGTATTACTTTATGTTAATTGCATTCAAGTTTTGGCAACGTTGACATCATTCATGCAGCAGCAAGTGAACAGGGTGACGTGGTTACAGTAGGTTAATGGCAGAAGCACATGATCTTCTGCAAGATGCATCACTGTCATTGTGAGGGGACAAAGCACCAGTGATCATTTACTTGGTGTCACACGCCTGATCCCTCTCCCCTGCTGTGCTAATGTGGGTCAGCAATACAAGTTGACATTGTTGAGCCCATAAAATTATAAAACTCTGTCTTTGGCGATTTACTGGTAAATATACTACTATACTACTGATTAGATTGTTACCTATGATTATTCTTTATATACTTTAAGTTAAATCATACCCAAATGTTGAATCATGTGTTTGCTTCCGAAATATAGTTTTTAATTAACTATGAAGTGACTGTCTACATATAAAGAAATAGTTTTTGTTCACTTTGTTAGCAGGGTTAGATTAGAAGATGAATACCACTCTTGTTGGTTGTTAGCTCAAGCATCTGTGGGGTAAACTAGCTCCAGAAAGTCACTAGCCAAGCTCCAATGAAATAATCCAGCACATAACCCTCCATAAAACCTTGACTTGTCTTTTTGTATGCATTAAACAAATATACATAAACTAACTGTGAGTTGTAAAGATCCCTGTGGATTTTTATTACCTTTGCACAGCAGGGTAGCTGTTTGTCCTTCTTTTTAGTTTAAATGCTAAGCTGGCTTTACGATTATATTTGTTGCAGAGACATAAAAGTGGTATCAGTCTTCTCATTTAACTCTTGGCTAGAAAGCAAATAACCGCATTTTCCAAAACAATAAGGCCAGTATACTAATATATCTGCAGCCAGATGAGAAAAATTGGTGTAGGTTGACAGCTATGCTAAGTTAAGCCTTCTATCAATTGCTGAATTTTATCAGTTTACCAAGCATAATGAGGATCTTTGTCCCTTCTGAAATGTGACATTTAGAGTATACTACATCCTCGGTTCACGCTGTATGTCCAAAGAAAGGCAGAGGCAGCAAATGCTCCTACCGAGGGATTCACCTCATGGAAAAGTACTGAAGGCCTTGAGCTGCACTGTACTGGCTTGGCAGCTCATTCACTGACGCCCATGAATCCATTGGTGGCACTTGAGATTCTCAGTGTCGACATGATTCATCTCAACCCACACAGGTTTCAGTGACAGTACCATGTTGTGAAATGGTCAACATTACCCTGCCACAGCTGCAGAGTCTGATCAGATTGATCACACATCCACACTGCCTACATAGCACATACGGTAGCCTTGACAGCCTACAGATGTTTATCACCCATAAGTATCCTCTTCATCCCCATGGGCCGTCTGAGTCACTGGATAGGCCTGTTTGTTCCCGACTCTTGGCCGGACTTGATTCCATGTTTCCTTTGACTCACAGAAGAACCTCTTTCTGGGAAGATGGAAATCTGATGAATTTAGATAAGGGTGCATGCATGTCACACTGGGATTAAGGTTGTTTTATGATCCAGAAATCTGTTCCAACTGTTTATACATAATATATGTAAACAATAAACACTTTTTTTTTTTTGCTTTGCATTATGTTTTTTTACTGTTATTTTCAAGATATTCTCAGCAAATCTTATCAGACTTGGTTGTTTTTGTACCTTTAAAATATACAGTATTATGATATATCTATAAAAAGTACAACAAATATAAATAGATTCAGAAATAGATCCTTGTTTACCCATTCAATAGTCCTGTTTGGCAGCAGGTAGCAAACAGGGACTGATTGTGGACAGCGTGTTGCTACCAGCTGCCCTGTGAGACTATAATGCTAATTTCACACCTGAAAACAAAAAAGGAGGATGAGCCACTGTGAGAAATCCAAACACACTGACTCCCAAACAGCAGAGAATGAAGACTCCAGAGAAAGTTGGACTCCTGAAATGGTGTGGTTGGTAAACATGAGCTTGTTGTTTGCTCTTCACTGACGTTGCATCACATGATTTTTTTGGGGGGTATTGAAATTCAAATCTTTCAAACACAGGCCTCTCGCTGCCATTGGAGATGGCAAGATGCAATGTTGGTGAGTGGAATTTTAAATCTACTTTGCATTGCCAAGCAGCACTTTAAACACCTTAGCACAGAGGGCAGTGTGACAGGCTGAGGGACGAAGCCCATAGTGAATCACTTAATCCAACACAGAAAAACAGGCAAAATGTAAGATAATGTAGAATTTTATTTAACTTCAGATATATTTAGTTCATTTTAAGTGTTAGCATGCTTAAACACTACTCTAAGATCATCCGAACATGGTAAATATAGTTGCTGCCTAAATACCAACATTTGCATTTGTCATTGTGAGTATGTTAGCATTTAGCTTAAAGCACCTATCTGTACCTAAATATGGCCTTACAGGGCAGCCAGCATTACTCTAGTCTGCTTAGTCTTATAAAAAACATCATTAATGTTTTACCGCTCAGTGCTTAGCACACAGTTGGGGGACAGAAAAACTTGATTTCTAGGAAAAAATATGTCTCTCGAAGGTCATATGAGCCTTGGTCCATACTATCAAATGTCTGACATGAAATGTTCTCACTCTGCTAGCATACTCTCCAAGCATGTCACCATTAATAACCTGAAAAATAAAAACACCTACATGATGTAATGCAATACAAAGAAATAGTCCCAGCCAGGCTCTTGCCCTTAACAATTATTTCATCACTTCACATGAGGTTTTATGAACTGTTGATCAACTTGATATTTGAAAGAACCACACTATCATCTAAATACAGCATTTGTGCGCACATGATTTAAAGTTGATTGCTTCATGTGGTCATAGATACCTCCAGGTCCTGAGTGTAACACAGTGTAAAGTACAGGCAGTGCCTTCCCAAGATGTGTCTTGGTGTCTTATTTTATTATTTATTTTATTGGCTATGTATATTACTTGAGTAAGACACACATTATTTTGTGTAACTAAGTAGCAAGTGCATGAAGCTCTTAAATAAAATATTACGACTGCTTGTGATGCACATATCTGACAGCGGTGTATTGCTAAAAAAATACAGATATTTTGAGATGTTGCTATGCTATTCACAGCAGCGTGGATGGAGTGTTATTTAAGTGCCACTATACTATTTATCTGGCCGGTGTGTGACCTTTGAAGGACGCTGCCTTTGGAAGGTTTGGAGGGGCAACTCCTCCATAACTAATGCGCTGTTGGCTTCAACCATGGATTTCTGGGGCATCTGACAAGTGGGCGTTGTCTCACTTTTGACCTTTTATGGGGAGCTGGTGGACGTTGGTTGTTGGCTAAGTGAAGTCACCTTCATGACAATGGCTGCTTGCATTATAAAACTGCACCAATGGGATTGAAAGGGGCTAAACTATGACTTTGGTGCAGAGATGTGGTGCATGAAATTCTTTATAATAATCACTGATGAATAAAGCAACATTGTTCCATCAGTTCAGTGAGTCATTGTTAACAGAGGTCTATTGTACTTTATTAAGTCATTCATTTTTAATGGCAAAATTCTTCTTGCTCAGATAGACCTCACTGACACTGTGCAGCTTCCAAATAGGCTTCTATCTGTGCCAAGACAAATTCCTCAGGAAAACGTAAAATAAACAGCCAGTTTGGTCCTTAGGGATGGTTAAAAGCGCATCTCTGGTGTCAATCTTTCTGATGATTTCTCTTGAAGCCTGAGCTGGGTTGCACAGAAACTCAGAAAGTAAACAGTAAACAGGAAATGCTTTTCATTGACCATGTTTTTCTTTCTTTCTTTCTTTCTTTCTTTCTTTCTTTCTTTCTTTCTTACTTTTCCAGTAAAATATCAAAATGCAGCCATGAAACAGTCTTTAACTTCCCCTGAACAACTCGTTTTTAGTTTTTGTTAGATTTGAAATCATATGAAATATATTAAATGCAAACAGGGCACAAATAGAATAGACATCATTTGTTAAAAAAAACAACAACTTGCAAATTTACTTGAAAAAGCACTTTTGAATTTTTTATTTCAAAACCCGGATTGTAATTGCAGACCCTATAATACAAGAACGGAAATAGTCATTATTAACATATGTTGTTGTTGTTCATTTAATTGTTGCCTAGGAGTGTGTAGGAGTGGTCACAACCTCTTCCACACTTCACTCTTCATTATCATTAATTTAATACAGTATCTCTATATTCATTTCACATCAGTATTCACCTAATTAACATTCAAAATCTCAGTTTATTTAAATAAACCGTGGTCAAGGTTAAATCTCCTGTGCCATATTTCCTACATTATTATGAAAGGTGTTATATGAATAAAGTTATCAATATTATGATGTTTGAAAATAGATTTAGATTCTAATCAAGATTCATACAGTAGATATCAAAGTATATCAGACACTCTTCTTAATGGTGTTGCTATAATTCAACCCGTCTCTTGTTACTTGGCTCATGTGGTGGAACAATGGTTTCATCAATCATTAGACAGATGAAATGACACTAATGTTCCAGTGATTCTCAGGATGCTCTAAATCGTTTTTTCACTGATACTGGCACTAAAATCAAACCAGCTGTACTTCATAATGTCAGTTTCAGTTTTGTGGCTCAAGTGCTTCATTCAGTGCAGTAGAATTCATGCTTATAACTTCTTAATACATTTTTAAAGAGGAGTTTATGTGTATGTGTATGTATGTTGGAATCTTTGATACGTTTTTGGTTGCCAGATGGTTAAAAATGATGGATTACTTCCTCTATATACTATTATAATGATAGACGATAGTTACAATTTATGGGAAATGTTTGTTACAGTTATTTGGAGATTAATGCTTTGGTTTAGGTTTTCACAGTCTCACAGCCAAGAGATAACACTGCCATCTAGTGGAGAAAAGGAATTACAACAATACATCCTACAAACATTGATTTCCATTTAAACAGACATTATTTTATGGTTGATAAGGTATATTCTGTACCAAAAACGGACACTTTTACCTTTTTACTACAGACTGATTACTTTTTTGTTATTCTAATTTTGATTACTTTAGTCAAACATATTGGAACTGAAATGTGTGCTCCTTCATGCTTTTGTTCTGAAAGTTTACAGGAAGAGTCATTTATTTGACTTCGGTGACCCTGCTGTTGGTTGCCAGGGGCAACACAAGCACCAGGCGACGCTTGCGGTTTCATTTGAGTTAAGCCCTGGTAACTTTAAAACGGGTTTGAATACTTAATGTTCGTTTTAATGTACGCTGAATAGTCGTCACTGAGTGGAAATGCCACCAAAGCCGGCTAAAAAAAAGCCCAGTGCAGCTGGAGCCGCAGTTGTCAACAAGAACTGGGAGGCTGGTCTCACCAGAGCACAGTTTGAAGAGGTTTGTTATCTCACTCAACACTTTAAATGATTTCGTGTGTTTAAAACATTTCTCTTCTATCACACAACGGGAAATGTTGTAGTTCTTAACAACTGACTACACGTGATAGTTTTACAGGTTGCCATTAGCTAGCTTAAGTTAATTTACAGTGTTTAATGTAACTCTTTTTTTCAGGTAACGATAGAAGAAATGTAGTGTGTTCCTCTCTGAGACAACGTTTCATTTGTTAATCTGGTGAACAATGTGTCGCCAAACATACTAACAGTGTCTTGTCACCGTAATTAAACATGTAATAATAATAATATAACAATAATAATAATTGTAACAGCGAGCCTGTTCAGCTTTTATTTTGAAGGGAGACATCCAAACAGGAAGTAGTAGTCGTTGCTGAGGGGATCTTAACGCACCAGTAAAACGTGCTGGTTGTACTGTGGTGTGACATCTTTCTGTACAATTTAACACTGTTACTGTGAGTAACGTTCAACTTTCCTCAATCAGTAGAAGTCATGTGATGTACGGCGTCCCTGAAGCTTTTGTTAAGTCCGCGTAAATCCACCTGTCAATTAGCTGTAAAGGAAAAAAAAAAAAAAAAAAAAGTGAACCTCTCTCAATCAGTGTAATCTGTGGTTGTTGACTTGGTCGATGTGCGTGTATTAGTGTGTATAATCCTGGTATTACAACGCCCTTTGCAGGATTCATGGCAGGCCTGTGTGTCTTTTGTGGTTGGGAGAAGTCCAGAGGATGAGGAACTGATCGGGGCTTTGGCTTTGGCCGCACAGCGTCCATTACGCAAGCTTTTCACCTTGTTGACCCTGGACGGCACCCTTGCAAAGGTATTAGTTTACTTCAAGTTCTTTTTTGTTATTGTTTACTCTGTATTTAAGTTGTTTTGAGCTTGACAGTGGTGTAACTCTTAATACCTTGTGTCAAACACTGACTGTGTCAAATGAAAACGATATACTGTCTGTCTTACAGATCCATGAACTGGGCAATCCTAAAGCAAAGAAACCTGATGATATCCCCACATTTTATGAGGTGTGTTTAGGATGAGAGAATGAGTGTGTGTCAGTGTACTAGTGTCTTCTGATTGTCTGAAAGAAACCCTGTGTGTTCCTGTGCTTTATTCTTTGTATGTGTGTGTGTGTGTTTGTGTCTTGCAGGTTACAGAGCCAGCTAAAGCGCTGCTGGATGCAGGACAGGAGATTCCCTGTGACCTGATGGCAAAAATACTGAAGTTTCAGCTGCTTCAGATTAAAGCCAATGATCAGCAGAGGAGGGAGGACGAGCAGGTGAGTGTTTCTTCATATATGTGATTCGGTGTTGATTACTTTAATTTAGTAACAGTGTTGAACTGGTTCCAGTTGCAGTTTTGTTACAATCATGACCATTTTTGCTTTTAAAGAATAAGTGGCCAAAAACTTGTTTTTGTGCAATTTTTGTCCACATCTGTTTAAGGCTGAGGAGGAGACGGCAAAGGCTCCTCCTGCTGCCAACAAGGACAAAAAGGGGAAGAGTCCGCCCTCACCTGTGGCAATGGCCAAGGAGAAGACCAAGCTCAAACGCAGGGAGGATGTTGAGCCACCAACGTTTCTAGGTAAAAAAAATGTGCATTAATGGTAGCGTGTATCTACTTGTGTACAAGAAAGAAAGAGAGAGAAGTTAATTCGCTGCGTGTGTTATGTGTTTTTGGGCACAGATGATGAACCAGAGGATGGCCCTCAACTCTATATCCTGGTGCTGGGCTTCTACCAACCCCACCTGATCGGGGCTCTTGATGCCATTGGAGTGCATGTAGCCAATGTCATCAAGTTGTGTTCGGAGCACACACAAACATCTGACACCAGTGAGGGCAGTGAGCAGAGTCAGAGAGTGTCTCCAGTTTGTGATGCAGGTAAAGGGCCTTCAGTATTTAAACAGGATTTAAACTCATACATACATTGTATACATCATCATTTCCTCTGTGCGTGCCAGAAGCAGAGGATGGCAGTGTAGAGCTGGCTGTGCAGGCCAAGAAGTTGGATGTATTCTGGTCAGGGCTTAGAGGAGTTTTGGACAACGGGCCGATGCAGTCCAACCTCCATGATGTGGTTCAACTCAGCTACACTGTCCCAGATCTCTCGCCTCCCTTCCACCCACAGGAGCCTGAGGCTGAGGTAGGTTGGACCTGACAGATATGTGTTTATAGACCTATCCTCATTGCTGATCATCTTGTGTAGAATATTGTAGAAACTTTTTTTTTTTTTAGCTACTAATTCAGTTTCACATTGCCCGTGAGTTGAGTTTGAGTCTTAATGTTGTGTGTCCAGGTGGAGATGGGAATCCATATATTTGATGGTGTGGCCAATCTCATCTATGACTGTCTGCACTGGCGCAGGCAACATCAGCACTACCTGGACAACATCAGACTCATCAATGTACCCACTGCTGTTGGGTCGGACCCACAGTCTTCAGAGGTGAATATACATACACATGCATGCTATAACTGCACAGTATGGCTGCATCTGACGATTAGTTTTCACCCACGCTGTGTGGTGGAGAGCTAATGCAGTCCTTCCTTCCTGCTGCTGTCAGACCTTACAATCAATGCTACTCCCAGTAGATCACACAGACAATATCAATATTTCCCTGTGCAATAATGTGAATTCACCCGTTGAGTTTGTTTACTTGTTTATTATATTTATTATATCTTGCTTTTTTACTGATGCCTTTTGCTATCCCCTTTGCTGCCGTGACACTGCAAATCTCCCCACTGTGGATATTTCATATTGATTAATCTGCTGGTTATTTTCTCAATAAATCGACTTATTGTTTTGTTCATAAAGCATCATAAAGTTTCCCACTGCTTCAAATGTTTGTCTTTGTCAAAGCAGTAGTCCAAAACTCAAAGACATTCAGTCTCCTTGTAAAAGCACTGTGATAGCAGAGGATGGTTTCGATCCNNCGCTTCCGCTGCGCCACTCTGCTGCACAGGCACAGTCTGAGTCAAGCCCCTGTTTTCTGGCTCAGTGCCCTATACAGTAACATAGGTAGTAACATTGATACTATAATCCTTTTAACTTCATTTTCTTTAGACAGTGTTGTCAGCATTTGTGTGAAGTGATATCAGGGAACCATGAAAGTGTTCAGAGCCTGCCTGGTATTGTTCATTGTAACTTTAACAGTGCAGACTAATTGTTTGGTCTATCAAATATTCAGTATTTTTGGTGTGTTTTTTATGTTCCAGGTTGTGCTGACCCCTGTCCCCATGACTCCACGCTCCAAGAAGAAGTCAGTGCGTGAAGAAAACCCTCCAAACCAAGGTGAAACCTTTCTCTTTAATAGTCCTCCCTCATGTTTACTTCACATTTCCTTTGTGTGTGTATGTTTCGAATTAAAAACTCACACTAGCATGACAACCTTCTTTCCTCTCTACCCTCTGTTCTTTGTGGACAGAGACGGAGCAGCCTTCTCTCTTTACAGATGTGGACATGCGTTACTATAGCAACCTGCTTGACCTAGTTCCCCCTGAAGCCTGCTCTGTGCCGCTAATCTTGCACTGTATGCTGGAACAGGTCTGTGTGCGTATTGTGAGTGTGCGTGTTTGGCCAGACCAAGAGTTGGAAGGTTTGGATAGTCGGCAGAGAAGTGTTTTTGCAGCTAGAATAATGACTCACTGATGGATTAAGAAGCACGCTAGAAATTTGTACTTTTTACACTCTGTGTTTAGGGATTTGTACATTTGCATTTAAGATTTGTAAACCTGCGTAGTATGGCCTTCCTTTTTTCTCATGTGCATTTGTGTATTTAGGTGGTGATTTCAACAGAGCAGGCTTTGTCCACCCCGTCCCATGTGGCTGAGGAGCACAAACCTGGTCCTGGGTTAGATCATGAGCTGATCAGCTTCATGCTCCAGAGCTTCCTGCCTCTGATACACACAAAAGAGGAGAGAAGCCACATGTTAAACAGTTTGCTCGCTACAGCCCAGAATGAAGAGGACAAGAAGGTATAGTGGCCATACAACAGATCACGAATACCTTCATCCCCCATTCACAGGAATTACAAAAATGTCGATGACATATTTGGACATATGCGCAGCATTGGTGGTTCAGTGGTAGAATTCTCGCCTGCCACGCGGGAGGCCCGGGTTCGATTCCCGGCCAATGCAACACCCTTTTTTCCTGTTCTTTTAGGAAGGGGGGGGGGTTCTCTGGAGCTCAGGGAGGAATTAAGTGGCTTGTATGTCTGTGGGCAGAGCCAGTTACAGGCGCTTGAAGCACAATAGCCGATCCCCGGCAGCTCCAGTGTCATGTTGAGTGGTGTCGCTGCAGCACACGTGGAGGAGGGTGGGCGTAGATGTGTCGTGGCGGGGGAAGGTTGACATACTCGCTTTCTTGAGCAGAGAGAAGGCATGTAAGGGGGAATCAGTCTGCTCTTCCTGTTGCTGTTTTTATATTTTAACAAGTTGTTTACTAGTTAGTTTACTAGTTTACATTTTAGGGTTACTAAACAAAAATACTTGAAATGACTGTATATAAGACCCATAACAAACTGAAACTTACATTTACTGTAGAGCATAGCTGAGCCATAAATAAATGCTATATATGTCCAGTAGAGGGTGCTATAATCCCAGTAGATTGTAGTTACCATTCACACAAACAGTGGGTGCATACTACACACATTAAAACATAAAGCTTATCAGCTTATAGACTGAAACACTGGAGTCACAGGGATTTTATATTTTCCTTCCTTTACATGTCTCTGGTCTCCAAAGCCAGGTATAATGTATGTGAATTTTTTCTCCTTTATATTGGAATTGTAAAACTCATTAAGGGTTTTCTCAGAAACACTCTACACAGAATGCATCTATTCACTCATTTGTCTGTGTTTTATTCAATTTGTGTCCTGTGTTAGAAGTTATTGGAGACATTTGGAGCAGAGGAGACATGGAAGAAGTCTGAGCACCCGCTGGTTATCAGACACCATGATGAGAGGGCACTGCGCTTGAGGGATATCAAAGCAAGTCGATTTTTTTTATTGCAACTGTGTATAATTGATTCTTTTTTATTGTCCTTGTGGAGTTTAAATGAGGCCAATGAATAGGCTGTATAGTTTGTGTAATCTTGGCTCCACTCCTTTTTTTATCTTTAGACCAGAAATGTGTTCATATACTGTGTGTTTTATGTGTGTCCCTCTCAGGCGGCTCAGGGTTTTGATCCAGCAGAGGTGGAGTTGTCCATGATGAGGCAGTCTCCAGTGTGGGAGCTGATCCACTCTGTAGCTCAGCAGAGACACAATGACTCCTGCTGGATGGCAATTAAACAGCAGCTACAACACTATTGCACAGACGGTCAGAAACAGTTACCTGTCAGATGCACCCACTTTAGTGCAGTATATACATGGCTGTCGTACTTGTAGCACTTTCTCAGAGTTTGGCAACTTCGACTGTATTAATCCAAATAGACTATGCTTTGTTGATGTTATGATATCCCACAGATGTTGTGTCATGGCTGGAAGTGGAGCGTTTATTTCATCAGAGTGTGTTTGAGAGTATGCCACTGACCAGGCTGGACCAAAAGGGTGTGCTAGTGAATGCTCCTGGAAAACTGGGAACACTGGAACCAGCACAGCAACGGACATCCACAATAATCCCCTGGGACAACCCACTATCCTACGCTAAACAGCAGCTTAATAACCTACGTACTAAAGGTCTGTCACTACTATGGTTAATTCAGTAACTGTGATGTTGTGACATTAGCTTACATGCATCATATTACAAGGTACAGCTGAATTTATTGCCTTAACGTCTCTCAACTGTACATATTTCAGTGCCATACCTCATAACTTCTTTCAACTATAGGTTCGACGTTTCTCACCGAAGATCCTGATAACACAGAGGTATTGTTTCTATGTTCTCATTACTGTCGCTGCTATGATAAAAGAATATCAAGCTTTTGTCCTTGTTTTGTTTTTTCCTCCCAATAATGTTGCCTCTTGTTCTTCTCCAGCAGATCAGTGAGGGAGTGTGTTGCCAGCTGGATTTATCTGACATTCAGAGTTGTAGGCTGAGATCTCTGTTTGACTGGCACTATGCTGAACACCACAGTGCCTCCATCTTCCCACAGGTGACCCGTCTTATCTTGTCTTTCTGGGGGTATATCTGTGTCAGCATGAGGTAACAGTTGTACCTGCTGTCTGTTGTTGAATATGTTAATTGTGTTAAAGCCTAATCGAAACTAATCTAGTTTATGCTAAACCACCACCACAGTGATCAGATTAGACATACTGCTGTTGCTTCACTCAGCTCCTGCTGCTTTTCACATTAATAGCTTCTGTGCAAAGATAACTTAGCATTTAATGTGAAGTGCAGGACTCAATTATAGAACACACACTGCAGCAACATGTTCATTTTTGAAACAACCTTTTAAACGTGCAGTACTGATAAAAGACCATGAAAATCTTATGGACTGAAACTTATGGACAATTCAATTTGATGTTTTTCCTTATGTGTAGGTACTCCAGTTAGCCTCAGAAGAATATTGCTGCTTGGACACCTTCAGAGGAAGTCATAACAACATCCTGTACATTTTCTGTCACAATCCAATGAGCCCTTATCGCCAGTGCAAGGAGTTCTGGGATGTAGCCCTTCACACTGATGTCAAGTTTAGGTCAGAGTGCAAGTTCTTATTGTCTGGTGTTTTCCTCTTACAGGACATAAATAGTAATATGTATTTTTCTATGTAAGATGGAGTGGAGTGTTACACAGACTTAAAAGCCCATATCTTTTTTTAAGGAAGTACCTGGAGAATGTGGCAGATATGATTTCGGATTGGACAAAAGAGGAGGAATTAAAGAGAGAGGCAATGCTACTCAGAAATCTCAGGCCTGCTGAGTCTCCAAAAGGTACTGTAGCTTGTCGAACTAAACCCCTGGCAATGAGACGATACTAACCACCATACAAAGACAATGTGTTCTTTGTTCCTGGACTAGATGAAAGGGCTACAGATACTGCAGAAGAGGAGGACACTCTGGAGCCAGTCATCAGAAAAGACTCCCTTAAAGTCAGTACCAACTAACACATGAACATTCACTTTCTCAGTAGCTTCTCAGCAGAGTTACAGTAACTCTTTGAACCCTTAATAGAAAACTGAACAGAAATTAACTTGATCACACAGCTGTGTAGATTGACATGCATATTGTCAGTATCAGGATTTACTTTAGAGCAAACCACTAAATGGATGCAAAATGTAATCATCCTTTCCATTTCCAAAAACATACAGTACATAATAATAATAACATCTATGGCAGTTAAAGTACAATGACGCCACAGTGTTTTTCACTGCAGAAATGGGCAATATTGATAATATCTTAAAGCTCAACAAAATGAAAAAAGTACCAGATATTATTATCTATTATTATTAAATATTAGTGCCATTTTGTAGATTCCATTGAATCAATACAGGAATCCAAAAAAGAATATGTACTTTTTTTTATTTTTATTCTTCTTCTGCAGGCCTGGAAATTGGAGCAGGAGCAGCTCAAGGAGGAGGAGATGGCCAAGAACTCAAAGAAGGAGAATACTCCGAAAGGCAAGCAGCAGAAAGAGCCTAACTCGAAGGACAACAAGAAAAGTAGCAAGAAGAGCAGAGCAGACACAGCAGGAAGCTCAGCCAAGACTCCCACAGAGTCCATTAGTACCACAGCACCCCCTGTGGAGCAAAACAAAGAACTGCCTCCAGCAGAAGAACCATACAATGTGAGGGCACACACACAAAACTAGTAGCTAACTGAATTTATGTTTTAAAAAACAAACAGCCAAACTATTAGTACTGAACCTACTACTTACTAAATTATTTCTGTCTGCTTATAGATAATACTTGTAATACAAGTGCAATCACTGTAATCACTGTGTGATGTGTAGGGTTTCACAGGCTACAGCATGGATGGAAAGTTGATCCATGTGTCAGGTTGTCTCCAGTACCTTTTCCCTTCAGATGGAGGACACATCACTGTGGAGAATGTCAGCTTTGTTGAAGGTACTGAGACAAATATAAGGTTGTGGAAAATAATCCACATCTGCGTGTGCTTCTGAGGCACAACAAAGGTGCTTACATCCACACAAAATCAAGCACACAGATTGCCTACATGCCCTAAGATCACGACAAAACTCTAAAAAGCATTCTCCTCGTGAAGAAATACAACGTAACATTTATAACATTTATTTGCTGTGCTACGTAATTCGGAAAGTCGGTCATTGTAAGTGAGTGATTTTCCACATGCAACCATACAATTTTGCTGTTTTCATTCAAGGTTCCAGCCTGATGAAAGTGTCTGTGAGAAAGGATGGGCATCATTTCTACACACACATCAACCAAACTGTTGTTGATCCAACAGAACCTGCCCCTCATTCCGAAGACAAAGAAATAAATGGCACAAAAGAAGATTTTAAAGGTCATACTACACACATTATGCAGAATACAGAGTGCCTGTTATGTAAATGTAGGATTTATCCTTTTATCCATCCCTGCAAAATTGGAAGGTAATTTAGGGGATAATACTCTTGAACAAACCAAGATGACCTGTTTCTGAAGATGAGTGTTTCTGTGTCTGTTTGTCTTTCTCTGTTTCAGTGTCAGAGCCTGTGGCGATGAAAAGAGTGAAGCAGGGCTCCTTCTCAGCGGTGTTAGACAATGGAATTCACCTCTCATACAGTTTCTATGGTCCTACAGGAGAATACATAGGTGTTACACTTGAAACACATATAATTTTCATCCTTTGTTAAGTTTTAATTTGTATTTAAATATTTCAGTCTTTTCTGAAAACAGACCGAATATGCTTATAGACTCGTCCATAATCTCAGTCCTCCAAAAAGTCTTACGAATATGTTTGCCCTTCAGACAAGATTCAAATTTCTTCACAGTGCGGGCAGTATTAACTGGGTTCTTGTTTGGTGATGTTCTAGTGAGTCCCCAGGAAACAGAGGAAGGGGCCCCAGAAACCTCCACCTTTGTCCCTGTCTCTCTCTCGTCCTCCACCCACCGCTCCAAGGGGACAGACCTGGATTCAGTTCCCTCTAAGACACACAGCCCATCCAACCACACCAGACCTCCAGAGTCCCAGGTTCCACATACGCACCTAGAGGCACAAAATAATACATATGTACATAAAAAAGGATGCTTGAAGGATGAACATTTCAATAAAAGTATTTTTTTAAATTGCTCTCAAAGTATTGTAAAATATAGTCTCTATAGTTTTGAGCTTAGGCTACTTATTGTGATGTTAAAGCATCTATAAGGAACTAATTAATTTTAATTTTGTGGTGATTCTGGTCGTCCCTGTTGACAAAAGCCATAGTGTTTCTACTGCCTCATTTTATCTGATTCATTGAGGAATAAGAATAAATACATAGAATTAACTGATGGTCTTGTTTGTTTATGTAGGTCATACGGAGGCATCTGTATTAAATTGAAACTGTTTCATAACCAGTTAAATACTCCTGGTAGTATGTTCAGTTAGTTATTAGTGTATTGCTATGTACTTGTTCATTATTGTGTACGATTGTGTGTAGTCTAAGGTGTGTGATGGCCAGCCAGCATTGCCATCAAGTCCATTCAACAGCCTCAACCTGTCTGTTCCTAATGGCCTACTTCTGCAATTTCTGCAAGAAATACAAGGTCAGTGATGTCCTTTCTTGGGAATGTAAATACACACTCATACACAGATGTGCGTGTGTGTGCGTGTGCATGTGCGTGTATCCTCAGAAGTGTAATTTTACAGAAGCTTCCGTCACTAAATTGCATCCTTGGAATGACTGTGATACATCAGAGAATTCATCAGCAGAGCAATACAACTAACACACAATACACAAAATAAACTGTCACGTCACCCCTTAGACACTCATCTGTTTATCTTCCGCTCTCAAATTTACCTCCTCACACGCTGGCAGAAGAGGATCCTTGTGTCACAATGTTTGATGTGCCCTATATAAAATTTGAGCATATTTTCCATAACTATTAAATTCCAATTTATGACTCTGTACATATATTCATCAAATATTTATTGCATAATTTGTGTGTCCAGGAGTGTCTTCAGAAGAGCAGGGCATGTTGGTGAAACAGGGCTTTCCTCTTCATGGCAGGGCAGTTGTAGGGCAAGTTCAGGACCCCTCCCTCTCCAAAGAACTGTCCCGCATTGTCACCAGCCAGGGAGCGGTGATCAGATGCATGAGAGACGGCTCCACAGAGGTAAACATACTGTGAATACATATTCATTTATAGAGCCATGCATGCCAACAAATGTACCACAGATTTGTTGTACAGGCAGAGCTGAACCATCAAGACGTCTTACTCAAAAATCACATGTGCATTGCAGGTTCTGTTTGCAGACGGCTCAGTCAGTTTCAGCCAGGATTCTGGTCCAGTGTGGGTTCCTGACTCTGAGGTTGAGGAGGAAAACACCTCTCAAGAAACTGAGGACAAGCAGAAAGGTTAGAGCGCAGCACCACTGTGTGCAAAACAGTGTTTCTTCCATCTTCTAATGAACATGACTGGCCCTCAGCTGGGAGGGAAGTAATCACTTTGAATGACACACAGTGTCATACTGTCTTTGTATGTTTTGTTTGTGTATATACAGAGCACAGCTCAGAGAAGGAGGCTGATGCTCAAAGAGGGTATTGGTTAACTACGACTCCATCTGGAGCTCGCATCTACACTGTGGGGACCACACACAGGCACATACCCACCACGCCTCTTCTCGCCTTTAAGGCTACAGACCCCATCACCAATGAGGTAAGAGTGCAGTATTACTCCTAATGATACACAGGTTACCAGTTCTCTTCATTGTAGTGTCAGTGTTTTCATGTTTCATAATTAATTTAATGAAAAATGGCAATATTTATTGCTGGTTGTAACCTCATTAGCGTGGTATTTGTGGTTGTCTCAGGTGATGCTGAGCCGGGAGGATCTGGTGGTTTCTGTCCAGAATCCAGACGGATCTCTAAGTGTCGAACATGCAGACGGAACCAGGATCACCAGTCTCTACCAAGACAGACAACCAGACACACCACAGAACATACTGCTGCACACAGGTGACCAGTATACAGTCCATACATACTGTAGTAAACACAGATCTTCCTATGTACTGATGTAGACGTAAACACACAAAAACATGCACGTAATCTTTAAATTATGTTGATATTTTTTACTGACCTAAATCCTTGTGTCTGTTAACTTTCCAGGGGAGCACCCTGTTAGTGTGACCCTCAAATCAACTTCTGAATGTGCATGCGGCTGCACGGAGTGCGTGTGTGTCACACGCTGCGTGGACAGCTTTGATGAGAATGTGCACATCCAGGCTACATTTGACAATGGAGAAGAGATAAGCAGGGACAGTGCAGGGAAACTGTGTGACAATGAGGGTGCTGGACACACATGTATAATGCTGAGTGAGTGTGAGCATGAAAGAGGAAGTAGTGTGTATAAAAATGTTGAAGAGAGCGTGCTTGCAGAAGATACCGTGGCTGACAATGGTAAGAGCAGTGCATGTGAGAGCGATAAGGGGAGTGTGTCTACCAAAGAGCGGGTGGTATTGGTGGAGAAGGCGGGCTGCGCCACAGTGGTGATGTACCCAGACCGACACACGGCTCACATCTTTTTAGCCGATGGAACTGTCATCACTGGAAACAACCAAGGCGCCTATCAGGTGGGTGGTTTACAGCAAATAACACATTTATGTTTCAAGTTATTATGTGAATATAGGAGCTTTCAAACAATTCGGGAATACGTTTTTGTTACCACAGTGCCAGTCTTGATATGACCGGCAGATGGCACCAAATTTAGACTTTTGTACACCGAATCATAGATATATACACATTTATCTACATGTTTGTTTGTTTGTGTGTATGCTTGTGCATCCAAGGTGTTCCCATCCAGTGTGGGGCTCCTGCAGATCCAAAGTGACGGAAAGTGTGTATACTCGTCTGACCCACTTGTAACCCCCAGTCCAAAGGGTGGCACTCCCACAAACCAACCAGGAAGCTACACCATGAGTCACACAGACGAAGTGGCCTGTGATACTACAGACCCTGATGGGAACCACTTCCAGGTCAGTTACAGGGATATATGAAGATGGGTTAGTGTCGTCATGCAAGTGTCCCAAAGCGTTTGTGTCAAAGAAACATCTCTTTCATAGCAGTATTGGAGTTTCCAAAGCAACAGACTTACTAAACTAGACTGAACAGACTGATAATATATTTGAATTCATCTTGAATCTGACCTTAAGACTGCACTCATTTCAGCAAATTGGATTTCTGGGGCTTCTCCTTTTGCTTCACTACCTCCATTATAACAGCTGATCCTCATATAATCCCTGTTCTGTTACAAGGTGAATGTCTTATTAGGCTGAATTTCTATTTTCAGAATTAAACAACAAAGTCAAGGGCACAGGGAGATATTGAAACCGCCTGTTATGTACATTTGAAAAAAAATCTTAATAAAACATTCCAAAAATCTTAATCTTCCACACAAGTTGATTTGCCTCTCTAAGTTGATTATCTGACCTGTGTGTGTGTGTGTGTGTGTGTGTGTTGCAGGTGATGGCGGATGGACAGTTGTCAGTGTTGAACTTCAGCCCTGCTCCAAGCACACTGAAGCAGGATGAGGAGCAGCCGGAGGAGGAGGACAGAGAAATGGCCAGGATTAATGTAAAACACAGAGAACATTGTCCCAGGTGGGCCTGTATACACATGTACTGCACCTTACAACACATTTACAGATAATTAGTTATGGAAAAATGACCACTATGATGTAGTCATCACTATTGTACTGTACTGCTTGTGTTCCAGGCTGTTTCTGGTGCATGAGGATGGCTCTGGTACTGAATTACTGAGTTCTCAAACCGTAGAGGAAGTGCTCTACCAGGCGTACTCTGACCCTACCATAGCACTGCTGAAGGAACCATTGCCAGACACACAAGGTGCACTGTTGAATATCTTTAAAATCAATAAAAATCTATGCTCATAAAATAGAATTTCAGAGGTTGATTAAACCAGTTTTATTATTCGAGCAAAGTTGGAGTTAAAAGCATAATTTCTTTCCGTTATGTTGTTAATGACTCTTGAGTTGAGTGCACTTTTCTCATTCTATTATCTGTCTAAAGAGGAATAAAGGTAAGGGAAGACCTCTCAATTTCTAGTAAATAACATGAAGTTTGTGTTTGTTTCAGATGAGTTTGGCATTACCATCCTAAAGCCCAGCCACCAGAGTGCGTGGTCCCAGTGGTTGCTAGGGAAACAGAACCCTGACATCACCCCTCCCAACCTTAGAAACCGCAGCTGGCATGACTTCCCTAGAACAGAGGTACAGGTAACACATATTGTTCATGCACACACAGGCAGACAACACACTCAGATCCAGACACTGACATTTGTCCTCCCTCTGTCTCTCTCTGTATTCCAGAAGAAGAGCCCAGGTCCTCCACTGGGTACTGACTTGGGACGAGGTTTGACTCTGAGAGAGAGGTCTGCTGGCTTTGCAGCACAGCATCAGCCTGTCAGGAGCTGCCCTAAAGTCCTCGAGATGAGGGAACTGTACCAGCATCGACCATTCACCACAGCACTCAGAAATAGTGTAGACACACGACTGAAGGTAAAACAAGCCCATGTCTGTGGTCATATGACATGTCTAATAGTCAAAGTTTTGCTAAGATTGTTATCTCTTATCCATTATATACTGTAATTTGTGATGGGAGAAACGAAGCTGAAGCCCTGAGTCACTGTTAAGTAAATGTGTTGAAAATGGTTCACTGTTTCGAAACATTTGATTCAGCCAAAAAATTGTGACATCTGCTGGCCAAACCTTTGGTATTGAATTTGTATAAACGGATTAAGCTGCGGTCAGACATTAGCAAATTTGCATCCTTTCTTCGCGAGGAGTTCAACCTGCAATGTCGCAGCCTCAACCAATAGCAAAGACAGATCATGTGCATTTGCAGGCAATGGTCACTCCCCTGCATTCGCGTAAATTCGGCGTGAATCTGAGGCCACAACTAACCGCTGAAATATGAGTGGTTTTACTGCTTTCATTATTGTGCCGTAACAAAGCCTCATTTGGGGTTATCACATGATTTTGGGCATGGAGAAGCCAGGCATTAAAAACACCTTGCTGCAATACTTCTGCTTTGAAAGGTCGATGCTGTCTGGAGTAGTCTGCTTCAGCGGAACATCACTAACTGTAGAAAATGTCAGGCTTCCTGAAAACTGTAGGAGACAAATGTTCTCTTTGCAGGATGGTGACAGATTTTGAAATGTGGCTTTGACTGCAGGAATACATTGAGAATTTGATGGAGAGGGAGCAGCGATCAGAGGAGATGAGAGTTAAAAACCCTCGCACGGAGGAGGAGAGTGCTCATGCCAGTGATCTGCTCAACCTGGTCCTGGTCAGCACACACACATACACACACACGTACAGTATAATGCACAACCGGTACTGTATATTCATGTACTGTGTCATCAGGATCTTTCCCCACTGCATAAATAGAAGAATACCCAAGACAAAATTCTACAAATCAATAATATTGATAGAATAAAGTTACACAATATATATTTGTTAATAATTGTATTTATTAATAATTATTAATTATGTATTTTCTAGTCTTTTGCAGAAGAAGACGATGCAGGTCACATCTTTGACAAGAGGACCTCAGGTGTGCGGGCTGTGTTTGAACAATGTATTGCGTTCAGTCTAGTGAAATAGAAGTTACATTTGCAATACTATGGTTTCCATTATTCACTAATGACTTAAGCAATTAATTAAGCATACCTCTTTCATTGTAATTCATTTTAATTAGTCAGTGGGATTGTTTCCAGTCACTTTTTGCCTATAGTGAGTGAAGCAGCATGACGGCTTAGTGGTTAGCACTGTTGCCTCACAGCAAGGGTTCCTGGGTTCCCAGCTGGGGCAGGGCCTTTCCTCTTCTTTGACTGCGTGGGTTTTCTCCAGGGACTCCGGTTTCCCCCACCATCAAAACATGTATGTTAGTTAACTCTCCAGTCAGTGCCCTTGACCAAAGGCACTGGCTCAGATCTGGAGTTGGTCCCTGGGCGCTGTGCTAGCTGTGCACTGCTCCTAGTACTTAGAATAGGTTACATGCAGAGGTATACCGTAGTTTCAATATACGTTGTACTGTGTATCATTTTACATGATTAAGTTGATTCTTTTTCTTAAAACTAATCAGCAAAACCAGCATTCAAGGAGGGGATAGACTATTGACAGGATATTGTTGGAAAACTATATATACTCAATCAACTTAAATTTTGGAAAACTGAAGTGGAGATGACAGAGATTTCAAGTTGAATATTTAGTAGCTCGAGTTAAGTACTGCATGTGATAGTTTTTTTTGTTTGCTGTTAAGGGGTCATAACAAATGTACACTTCTTTTTATTCCCTCTGTGTGTGTCCACAGTGGACATAGTCAATCTGTACAGCCAAGGAGTTGGAGCCCCAAGTGAACAGTCAGATTTTTCAGAAGACACAGCCACAGTAACTACTGACAGGTTGGAAAGATTAAAATGGCATGAATGTATGCTGTAATGCGATCTACAGTGACAGTTCCCTGTATTTAAATTAGAAAATTTAAAAAAGTTTGAAACTGCATTAATATCCTCTTAAATCAACTCTCCTATCCAGTTTTGCTAATGGAAAGGAGTCAAAATGGACTGAAAGACTTGCACAGCACAGGTAAATAAGATATGTGTGTAATTAGTTAATTATGGAAATGATTTTAGCTCATTATTGTCTGTATGGCCGCTGCTGTGATTCCTCCTTTAAAGGGAATTATTTGGGACAAAACTACAGCATCTACAGCAACATAAGACTAAAAAGAGGGTGCAGAATAGATATTGGACAAAACATATTCCTTGTATTTGCACTAGTAGCCATCAACTCATCAATAATTTTCTCTTCATGCATGTCTACCTTAGGCAAGAGATGTATGAGGAGCAGGCTTACAGAGAGGCTTTGAGGAAGAAGAACATTGTTCCATTTTTCCACCCAGAAAATATTCCATTATACCAGGTACTGTATGTTTTCAGTACTTGAACATATAATATATTTAAATATGTTTTTGAGTCATCATTATTATGATAAAACCCTTAGATATAAACACACATTATTATTCACCAAAAACAAACCAGAACCTGCTGCAGCACCAAACACCAGACATGATGAGTCTCTCCATGGATCTCCCTCCGATCCCTAAGTCAGACAGTGCTGAGGCCTTCATGAAAGATGCCCCACAAGAGAACAGTAAGTTATTATACTGCCAGTGTTTACTACAAGCTACTGAGATGAAACTCATTTTAAAGGTTGTCCTGTTGGGAATCTGTACAGAGAAACTGAGGCTTAATTGAACTGGAAAACATTTTTTTAAAGGAACTGTAAAAGTGCATAAAAATCATTACTGAACACGTACCTTGTTTGTGTTTTGCAGCTCCACGACCCTTTAACCCAACACCCTCTCAGTCTGCGAGGTAATGAAGTTGATGTTATGAGCAGTTTTTTTCCTGTGTTTAATTTTAACTCGGTTGTAGTGAATCACAAAACATCTATAACTTGATTTTTATTTCACAAATTGCTTGTGTAAATTATGTTTACTTTGCTGTTGCAACACGGCTTGACCCCTCCTGCTGTTTTGCTCTTAGTCATGCAGCAGGAAGTGACAGGAAGCTTGGAAAAAGAGCCACCAACCCCACGCCTCAGACTGCTGGTTTGTTCCCCACCTTTTCTGTTGTTTTGACCTCACCAGTAATGTGTCAAGTGTTAGTGCAGGGCAGAGTTAACCTCAAACCCCTAGTTTCAGATGAGGAGAAGGTATAATAAAACAATAAATTGTATGAATATTGTAGGGACATTTTGAAGGCTTAGTCTGAAGGTGGATTGAGCACTTTAAATTGCATGAATGGATGGATGATCTATGTGCGTATGTGTCCATGCTAGGTGAAAGCAGTCTGAAGGGTTCATCTGGGCAGTGTAAGTCAGTCCAGGTGGATGTGACTGGAAAGGCCAGGAAGACTAAAGTCAGACTACCAGCCTCTATCCTCAGCTCTAAGCCCTGCAGCATACCAAATCAGCAGGTACCCAAACATTCACATAACAACAGTTATTCTGCAGCATATTATTGCATCTGACAAAAACTAGAATATGAAAATGTTATTCATGTCAACAAAACACCTGTGTTTGAGTAAATGTAATGGATTAGATTAATTCTAATTTCTTAAAGGTTATCTATGAAATTAATTGTCGCACTACAGCACCAGTATCCTGAGACCAAACAATGGGCACTACCAGCCACCTGCATTGAAAAAAAATATTTTTTAAATAATTGTAAAACACACTTCAAACTGGACTGAAACTAAATAAAACTCACCAAAACGTTTTTTCTTAGTCTTTCCAACAATGGCCAGCGCTGGTTTCAGGCTGCAGTGGCTGCTACGTAATGTTATATAATGCTAATCCTTGGGGACAAATTTGCCCATCAAAATGCGTCCATTAAAAGCACTTGCTGTTGCCACTGACTGGCTAAGATTGTTATTCTAAGTGTCTGACAGCATTATGGAAGGATGCCTACAAAGATAAACCTTTTGTTTAACCAGATACAGCTCTAATATCGCTATCACTCGCCACCAGATTCCATAGACAAATGCAGTAATTTGACCTTGTATGTCATTGTAAAATGATAACTTCATTTAAAACAGACAGCAACAAAATAAAACTCACCAAAACCATTTGTCTTTCCACTGTTCTAAGAATCACATAAAATCATCATATGTGCATATATCACAATACATACATAATACACGACAATACATCCTTACTAACCAGTTGATTCGCAAAATAAAAAATCCACTATATCTTTACATAGCAAATAGTTGTTTGCTACTATATTAATGTTGTAAGTCTCATTTATATTTACATTTCTATTTTGTTTAAAATGTCTTAAATACTTTAGCAATCAAAGGATTATATATATATATATGTAATATACCAATCAGTATTACTGTTACCATAGAAATAACTTCCTACTCCAACAGGCTCTTTTAATCTACTATATGCGCTAAAAGTGTCAATAAAAAGGAAAATGATCCTCAAAGAGACATAGAGGTGGCAATATGTCACTGTAGAACAAAAAATCTGTTTCTGCTGTGCAGCACATGATCAGTGATGTGACCCATTTCCCTCTGACAGCCTATAATCATGCAATTTAAAAGAAATATAGGTTACCATTCACACGTGTATTCACACACCACTCTGCATGTGTCCCCTATTCCAGTTCCTGTCAGTGGAAGAGCCGGTGAGAAGGAAGTGTCGAACTATTTCCCTGACCGGTCCAAATGCCATAGTGAGGGGATTCCAGCTCCTCCCAGCCAGCGTTGACTTTGGCACGCTGCAGGAGGGCACCTCCTCGACCATTACTGTGAGAATGAAGAATGTGGGTGTCGACACCTGCAGGTAAAACACCTGATTATGGATGCAAGGGCAAATGTAGGCTTGTAATCTGGAAATATCAGCCTTTGAACTGGTTTCAAATGGCCTTTAGTGTGTCAGATGAGTGAGAATGAGTGCTTTGGATAGGTGCAGGCGATTTGTGGGTCACCTTCAAGTCCAAAGGGAAAACTTTGACCTGTAACTATTTGTGGTTTGTTTCGATCTGTCTCTCTGCAAGGTTCCATGTGAAACAGCCCCCTCCTGCTACAGGCCTCCGAGTCATCTACAATCCTGGGCCTGTGAGTTTCCAGCAGGATGTTATGATTAAATGTTTATGTGAATATTTGAATGAGCCCTTTTCTTATTAGTTAACGTGTCAGATTCATACATGTTTGTGTATGTGATATTTCTAACCATACATGTTTGAACTCGGTTGGGAAAAGTTACCATCTCAGCCCTTACTGAATGTCTGTGTAGGTGGCCGCAGGTTTGCATGTTGAACTGCAGGTTCAGCTGTTTGCCATGAGTGCAGTCCAAGCAGGAGAGGTAGAGCCAAAGAAGTACATCTCCCAGGATATCATCATCCACACGGAGACGGACATCCTTTACCTGCCTGTCACTGCTAATATCCTTTCAACACCTCAAGAAATTCACCTTCCATTTCACATTTTTCTGCTTTATAACCTATAGTTTTTAGAATCAAATGAGCTTGTATTCAGCCTGTTTGAATTGTCTTTACATTAATTTAGAAAAAGATTTTTGAAATCAGTCACAGCACTGACAGGAGGAAGAAAACAGTGAATTCATTTTAAAATTTCCAGATTCAGCAAGTCTGGTGGCTCAGTCTTGTCTGTACAGAGTCATGTTGGTCCTTAAATAATTCCACCCATCCTTCCTCAGAGGTTGTATGACATTTGGCTCAAGGATCACACAAGTACACACACCAAAAAAGCCTCCAGGGTCCGTCAGCTTTCTTCCAGCCTACCAGGTGGACAGAGGGGCTGCACAGCCCCACGGACGACCGGGGACGCTCCAGACCGGTCCTTCAGCAAGCACGGGTCAGTATCTTCAATACACAGAAATGTCACATGTGGACAGAAAGCAGCCACAATCTCTGAACCAGTTCTTGTTTGTAAATTTCAGGACACCCTAACTGCACCACCAGTCTGTGAGGAATACACACATCACCTACCTCCAATCAGATTTTACATCATTCGAGTCTTCATTCCATCACCATCCTACTACATTCCTCTATTTTGTTCCACAAAAATTAAAAACTTGTGTGTATTTTAATCATTTCCTCTGTTCCAAATGTTGAATAAAATCTAAAACACACTGAAATAATTGTAGCAATTGAATTGTATACTTTTGTGTATGTGTGTCCTAAAAAACGCCAAACAAGACATGTTGATAAATACCAGTTGGTCTCGGTCCCATTTTAATTTGGCTGGAGTTTGATACGTGCCGCTGAGTGTGTGCACGTGTCTCTACAGGGGAGCCTCGCGCCCGTGCGTGTGCTCAGGTGAACAGATGGGGGGTGGGGATGTTGCTATATGACGTCAACGGAGACCCGACGCAAGGTGCAACCCTGGCAAAACAAAGTTGAGTAATGACAGTAACCCTTGCTGACACGGTCTCCGTTTCACCTCCGCGTCTCTCGCACAAGCACCTCGCGCGGTGTAGAGCTCGCGAGCGTCTTTCTTCGTTTGTGCGTCTGCAGCTCGTGAAACCCTCCGGGCTCCGGTTGGCTCTCCTGCGATGTCGGACGCGCGCGCACACGTGCACGCACGCACACTGGCAGCAGAGCATCACGAGAGAGGCAGAGGCAGCGGATAGGGTTTGACAGGGAGGGCGACGGGCTTTGACTTTGGCTGCTTAGTCACATTTTGCTTTTGACCGGAGAGGAGGCGAAGGATGGAGCGGGCAGAGGACAAACACTGAGCGGGTCAGCGGGAGAAGAATACGGGAAGGAGGCGGCGGGGAGGGGGGTTACCGACATCCCGAGCAGATGATGCTTGTTTGCCGCAGGCCCCGCCATCGTGAAATTGGATACCGACTTGCGGCGGATGGGGTGACCGAGCTTGCTGCTCCGCCGGGGAGGTCCCTGCCTTCGGACGTTACCGGGGTGGGAGCTGCCTGTGCCCGGTTCTAAGGAAGGAAGGAGTGGCAAGAGGGGAAAATGCAGACGGAGGAGGAGACGGCCACCGCAGAAGAGCCCATTTTGGAGGAAGGGTCAGGACGAGAGCAGGTAAGGAAGGACATTTTCTGTATTTGTTGTGCCTGTACGAGGAAACGGTTGTTTCTGCGTAGATAGAGAGAGTGCAGTTAACGTCAAGTTGCGCATATTTTGCCCCTACAAAAACCACCTTGTGTTATTTATGTCTTTCCCAAACAACCCTTCATCTCTACATCATGCGCCGCGTTCTGTGTCTACTCCTGGGCTTTCATTGACAAAAAATGCCTCTGGTGTTGTTGACGCGAAGAAGTCACGTTTTTTTCTCCCAAGTCCTTCATGCCTTGTCCAAGAGCAAGGACACGGAACAGGACCTTGGCTTTAATATGAATGGAGAGCAGGCTGGGGTTTGGTAAGCAGAGAGGGGAGGGAACTCTTAATGCCTCTCTAGAAATAAAGCCACAGTATTGATGATCGTGTGTATGATGTGTTACTCCAGGGAGAGCTGGTTTAGTCTTTTTCAGGATGGTGGAGTATGTCCATCCACCAGCTGACACCACTGAAATACACTAGAGGGTGACATCACAGTTTAGAGACACACACACACACATTAAAATGACTCTGACACATAATGTAAACGGTGAGAACACAGAATAACACCCTCAAGCAGTATACAAATTTATTTTCACCACACCGTTTTTTACAGTGATTTACCATTTATATTAGTGGGATATAAACACTCAGCAGCACTGTGTTTTCTTTAATGTTTGGCAAACTTATTAATAATATAATTATCAGATATCACTCTCCTCATACACACCTTCCCAGCAGTGCATCTACTACATCTCCTCTGAAGTCCTTCTCCGCTTCCTGGACCATTAGAGTGAAAGTCCTTACTCAGGGAAAGTGGAAAGTGAGGAAGGGAAAATCATGTTCAAAGGTTCACGTTTACACTTACAGTATGTAACTCCCCCCACACACTCTCACACACACACACACACACACACACAGGTCTTCAAACATATATTCATCATCTTCTATTACTCTCATTCTCATTATAGATGGGAAACTGCATCACTTATTCAAACACGTCATCTTTTTAATAAAAACCCAAGAGGAATAGGCTATGCATGACAAAACATTATGTAAGTCACTTGCCAGAAAAAAAAATAACCATAAGGATGTGGGCCACGCTGTATTCCGTTCCCAGCTGCACTACTGAACATGATGACGCTGTATAGCCTTAGAAGAAGAGCAGAGCTGTGTGTGCAAGCGGTGTAACGGTATATAAGGACAGAGCTACACTGCTCGGTAAAGGAGGGTTTACCGATTGTTATACCAGTGGGTTCACTTAGTTAGTTTGAGCAGAAAGGTGGGGTTGGTGTCGCACACTGACTGGACAGGTGAAGCAGAATGTGTACCTGTTCTGTAGGCTAGGAACCTTCACTTCTTCGAACGGTGAACCATACGACTGAACTATTGTTTTTATCGACGTTTAATCCGTTCTCATTAGTTCTGATTATTTGATGAATTTCTTATATATGAAATGTCAGAAGATGCCCATGACATGTTTCCTGCCACAAAAAGCAGCACATTTGAACACGCAGCGAATCATAGGCATTTCATTCTGGCAGCCAGGAATTCTCTGTCTGTCGATTGTAAAGTCGATTAATCAACTGATCGTTTTAGCTCTAATGAGCTTTAAACATCTTGCCTGAGCGGCTTCAAGGCATGAAAGTCAATTTTTCTTTAACAGACTATAAGTGGTAAGAGGACTTCTCTATCTTAATTCACTTTATAACATATAAGACCACTCTAACCAAGACATGGCTAATAAAATTGACAGAATTAAGCATTTGGCAATTGGCTGAGGGTAATTTAAACCCCTAGGCCACTAATATGTAGAGTAAGTAAGCCTGTTAAATGATGCCTGTCACTTCATTCTCTCTCTTTATCCATGCCTGCAGTGCACACAGTGCGGTGTAATGCAATGAATCCAATCTTCATCTGTTCTCTGCCTCCATTACTCCGTCTCATCTTCCCCTCTTGGTCTGCTTCCTGTTTTAGATTTGCCCGTCATGGCGTGTATAGCTTCATCATCCTAACCCCTCGCTCCTCTCTCAACCGTCACCTCGCTTTACTTTATTCACTCACATGGGAATGCATGCACACTCACACAAGCATTATCACAGGTGAAGTAGAGCCACATGATGAATAATAAAATCCTAGTTTTGATGCATGCAATCTGATGCTCACACGACAGTCACTCTAGCGTGTCTGTTGCTTCAGACCTGTGATCCTAATTTTAATTTAAATCATCAGCAAGTAACATAACTGCGTTCCACCATATGGCAAACTGCACAGGCACACGGAGGAAAAATAAAACTAATGTGTGAGAGAGTGCCAAGTAAAGTTTCATAGAAGAGGAAATAAACGTATCTAACCCTCATTCTGACAGAACCTTAATGCTCTTAGCCCATATTTTACTCATTTGTGACTTTTTGTTTGTTAACGTAGGCTTTAAATGGTATTTGCTCATGGTAAGAAAAATATAGTATATGACTATGTTGATAGTCAAAAGCTCGTGCTTTGACAGTAATTGTTGCCATGGTTTCAGCATTCCAGCCTACTATTTACTGTATAGCATCAAAACAAAATGCAGTATGACAAATATTTTATCTACAAATGCCAAAAATCCCTGCCACCTGATACTTGCCACTTCTACATCAGGACTCCCAAATAGTGCTTCAAAACACCAAAAATGGTTTCCCCAATTATTGACAGAAAACAAGAGCCCAAGTCTGATTGAGAAATAATAATTATGGTTTTCTATAGAATGGTTCAAACCTAAACTGAAAGCAAGCAGACGCACAAAAGTAAACACACTGTTAATGGGAATCAAATGCAGCGTGGAGGCATAAAAAATAATAACAGCAGCCTGGCTGCCAGCATGAAGCTGGCCAACAATGTGTACAACAGCCGTTTACTAATAAAGAATTTGTGTTTCATGAGAGAAATAAGAATGCAATTGCTAGACAGGACAAGGTGATACAAGAACGGTTTACACAGAAAGTTACAGAACAACCAATGTGTCCTGTAAACCACTGGTTTCCTAAAGAGAACACATCCAAACACACCACACTACATCCAAATAATATACAAAGCTAGAACTCTTGAACTGAGTTTTCACTTGCATATTGTGTAAAAAAGTGCGCATTTAATTGGACAGCAGTTATTTCACACTTGGATATTGCAATATATCACTCCACTATACAGGTGTCATTCAATTTAAATCTCATTTCCACCTGCCAGATTGCACTTCTGCTGCAGTGTCAAATGGATACTTCCCTGAAAGTAACATTTAACATCAGTATGATTGATTGATTTGGTTCATTTCCTCATACATATTAAATTTAGCTCTGAATATGATCTTTTCTCTCTCTTATTATTGTTTCTGTCATGACACGTAAATGAGATATGAAAATTGACTTACCACTCACTTACTTTTTTGCCATACCTTGACAAAACAATGACTGTTTGGAAAATACTAATACAGATGGACAGTAGAATAATAGATTGTGCTGCAGGAGTTGGTTGGAGGGGTTTGTGTGGATGCTTTTGTACTTTCTTCCACTGTGAAAACTGTAACTGGCATGAATTCAGGCTCCCATGTAGGCTGACTGCTGCTTTCAATAATATTTCATTTAGAACCGGTGACCTGCACGTTACCTGCTGATAATTGCTATTGGTGGATAATTAGTCTCAATTGAACACACTCTAAAACAGTCAATCCCAAACAGAGGAATCATGTTTTTATCACAGTGAGTGCATTTCCTAACCTGTCAAGTGCTAACCATTTATTTGTTGTTTCAGCATAATGTAGTAGAAACCTGACATCCTAAACAACTCACTACAATTGTGTTGAAATGACACATCATTTTTAGCAGTGCACTGCAGGCTTCAACAGCACTTTTTTCCATCCCTCACTTCCTCACTTCATTTGCCACCCACATGCTAGGATTGCTAATTATAGCTGCTCCAGTCACACCTAACCAGCTGAATCAGTATGAGCAGAGACACAGAGGGAGAGAGAGCAATACACGTTCTACTAGACACCTCAATACAAGGAGGGATTTGTAAAAAAAAAACAAAAAAAAACTCTTATCCGCCCAGTGCTGTAGATATTTCTAATGTCATTTTCTGTAAACACCAAGCTCCTTATATGCTTATTGTAGGTGCCGTCTTCTTGAATGTTATATAAACTATATATGTTCAATTTAACACTGTCTGTGTTTGACCTGTGCACACATAACTACAAAGAACCAGTAACAATATGTGTCAGAATTGCACAGTTCTACTACTGTATTACAGCAAATGCTACAAGACCAGATTATAGAACAATGATTGGATTCAGAGACATTTACTGGCTGAAGCAAATCCTATTAATGAAAAAGGCCTGTCGAATGCAGTTTCCTCAGAGGCAGGAAATAGCTACAGTACAGTATGCACTGAAATGCTTCTTTAAAAACAAAGTTGTGTGATACTCGTCCAAAAAAGCAAACCAAACAGCCTGTGGTCCAGGTTTCATGTCAGCTATGTGGGCTCTTCTTCAGTCAGCTGCCCCCCTGTGACTGTGGATGCTAAGGAATATAAATAGAATGGAGAGACACTATGCCAAAGTATCATTATTTTCAGTACAGCAACATTTTGTTAGATAACGATGTGTGTGTTTTATGCAAGGCACTGGATTGAAATAATTCATAAAACATGAATAAAGAATTTGTCATGTAAGGACCACCCTGTATCAACCCTGTTCAAAGAGCTTGCGAGGAGGGCGGCCCAAACTTTCAGTATGAAAAAAATGAAAGCTGACACCCTTTCAGACTAGGCTATATGGATTTCTTTTTATAATGATTTCAAGGAGAGTGAGCTTTGCCTTTGATCTGTTACAGCCCGACACAAGAGCCAAGCTCAGCAGAGGCAGCTGAAACAGAAAGAGGATCATGACACAACCAAAAAAAACTGCACCAGTTTTGCTCCAGGAGGTGTTGTGTTCACCAAAAACTACTTATTCGGCCCAAAGCGCATCCCCTTTGGTCACTAGTTCAATAGCTCAATTCCCCTGTATTACATTGTGTTGTCGGAAGAATCTGCTGACATGATACATATCACGATACAGGGGTTATATATAATGTGTTTTTAAAATTCCAATCTAGTTTCAGTAAAATTCAAATCTAATTTTAGTATGCCATATGCATAAAATCTAGGAACACTTTACAACGCTGCTCTAGCGGTTGGCAATGTACAAACACAACACAAAAATGAACCACTGCTACAAATCTTTGCATGTAAACTAATAATTAGAAATCAATTCAGTGTTTTTGGTTGATTGATATAATATCACCAAACATCTATCGATGTTTTCTTACACCCATAATTGTCATCAGATCTAAGCGCGACTGGCCACAGATTGCTGGATTGTAATTGGTTGATACTGATCTTATTAAGCGGTCTCGGTATTGGCCATGACACGACCAATCCACAGTGAATACATGTCAGTGCCATTATTAAGAAAACAAGTGTTAGTTCCACACAGTGATGAAACTTGGGGGGGAAGAGACCACTGGTATCAGGTCGGTTCTTGGTATTGGCAGATACCCTGAGTTGAGATATTGGGATGCAAAATATATGGACCAGTTCATCTCTAAAAAGAATACTTACATGGGCGTAACAGGCGTTGATGGGAGCTTTTATTTCCAAGTTGCTTCTTCTCCATAAAAGAGATTCAGTCTGTTGAATAAACCAGCTCAAGCTGCTGTATACTAAACCATTATTTATGTGTGCATTGTTACTGGATGTGGAACTCTTAGCTACTATGTGATAATGAAAACTGCCCCTCAGTCTCTCATAATATCTCATATAAGCCCCATAATAAGCTGGCATCATACAGAGTTGATGTTGGATAGAGCACTTATATTTCCCAGTACTCTACATCAGAAAAACAGTTTACACTGGACTTAACTTTGTGTGGTATCTGTAATCCCTCTGCTTTATGAGCACTGCTTCTAAGATCATGTAGCTGCAAAAGCCTGTAATTACTCAACCTCCAGTTAATTGTGAAAAAAGCTCCTCTCTGTCTGGTCTTTACCTGTGGGAGGGAGAACTGCTCATACTCACAAATAATGATTGGCATAAGCGCATACAGGAATAATTTGACTCCTGTCTTGGGCCTGATTTCCCTCTCGCTAGACACACACCAGCTGCAGAGACTTGATGAAAATGTCAGCCATGCAGGTTATTATTTTTTGTATTACTAGAATTCTCTATTTTTTTTGCAACGTTTATCCGCAGCAGGTAAGAGGGAAAGGACAGGAGAGAATTGGAGCAAGCGAGACAAAATGAGACAGACAGACAGAGAGGGAGGGCAGGAGGAGAATGAGAAGGACGGATTTTGGCAGCGGAGTTCCCTGGAGAGAGGTGCAGTCTGTCGCTGCTGCCATGCCTTTAGTACCCCCCCCCCCTCTCGTTTTGCTTCCTTCCTTTCAAACTCACATTCATGAAAAGTTCATGACCATTTCTCTGTCTCTCTCACGCTCCTCATCCCCTCTCTCCCTCTCTCTCCACACCACACTTTTAGGCCAATCAATCCACTTAGAGACAGACTTTCAGAGAGGATGTAACAGAGGAGACATGCTGGTGAGGACGAGACTTAGTAGAGATTGCAGAGTAAATGCTTAGGGGGTGGGAGGGAAGATTCAGGGAAGGAGAAGAAAGATTACATAAGGAAAGGAAGGAGGATATGGAGAGAAAAGGCAGACAGAGAGCAAACAATATGTTATTGACCTGGCACCAGTGATCATTTCCAACTCTTAGTAAAGTATCTAACCTATTGTTGGATCCCTAGATGTGCAGTTGGATGTTTTTTGGGGGCTTTTGCTGAGAGATGACGGAGTGTAGGTGCCCTTCACTCTGCCTTTCACTACTTGCCCTTGACGTACAGTAGTAAAAGGCAGTGTGTGTGTGTGTGT
>NW_023339984.1:6516127-6520779 GCF_004916995.1 Morone saxatilis | reverse complement strand
CATGCTCACAGTGACAATGTTAACAGGCTGATTGAATTTCAAGGCAATGCAACCGATAGTTGTTGAGACATTTCACGGAAACGCAAAGACAAGAGATCACATCCAGTCGTTAGGACTATGACGTCCATCCAGTGGTTGCTTAAAGTGGTGGACTGATCCACACTGCCACTGCTAGCACATCTAAAATTTTAAGGTTGAAATTATAGAAATTGTAGCAGAGACTGAGATCCACTCACTTTTATGGGTCAAGCACTGGATCCTACAATCCCCATAAAGCAATGCAGTAGCTGCTTTCGTTAGACTCTCCCTGGATGGTAATTACCCATATTTTTCAACCTATATGCCCCTCTGTTAAAATATTCATATAGCACTTCCCATGACTAGCAGATTGACGCTCAGGACAGTTGATGGAGTGTCCCTTTAAAACTTTCTCAGTGGAAGTGTATTTATTACTTTTTCAATGCAGAAAAATAGTGCAGACTTTGCATAATTCCTTCCAGCAGCATCTTAACATGTAATCTCTCATCACTCTGTGTCCCCACAGCAAAGGCCACTCCAGCAGTCTCTGGCCTCCTCCCTGTGTCGGGAGTCCCACTGGAAGTGCCTCCTCCTGACCCTCCTCATGTACGGCTGCTTTGCCACGCTCGCCTGGTGCGCTCTCTGTCGTGTACCCGTTCTCGGCTCCTCCTCCATACCTATTGGTTCTGACGACGACGCCACCTCGGCGGCCTACTATAATGACATCTTGCACTTGGAGAGTCCGTGCTCTAGCGGCTACGTCTACATCCCCCTGGCCTTCCTGGCAATGCTGTATGTGGTTTACTTGGTGGAGTGTTGGCACTGTTTCTCCAAGACGGCAATGTTGGCCCATGCTGAATTCCAGGTATGAAAACTAGTTTTTGCATTGTATTTAGCATTGAGTAAGGAGGGTCTATTAGCTTGAAAGAAGCATCTAAACCTGACACCCAACAGGCTGTGGAGTCTGCTGCTGCAGGAGGAGTCCAGCAATAGGTCTTTGACCTTGAGCTACACAGCAGAATCTGTTTACTCACTGAAACTGGTTCAGTGTTAATGTCTTGTTCAGCAAAATGTCTAAAATAAATAGGGAAAATAAATAAAATGATGCTGTAGTGAATGTCTGCATACCCAGTTGCTGTTCAGGAGAAAAGGTTTCATGCAGTTTTGTCTGAAATGTTAACGTTTCACAAGGAGAGAACATTGTTTTACTCTCAGTATCCTACCTGAGTGTGGGGAAAAATACGGGGAAGAATAGTTGACCAGTCATATGGAAATAAGTCGACCTGGGGGCATCCGTCTATCTCTTGTCTTTTCTGCTCGGCTCTGCCTATTATCATGAATAGCAGGAGCACATTGCTCCAAGTGCTTACTGTTCATCTCAGCTATCTGCCGCTGCCAAAAACAAAATAGATTTTACATTAGTCCAGACTGTCAGGGGGCACATATCCTATGATTAAGACAGCTCTAAACCGGGAATACAAAAACAAATCATAACAACATGAACAAACCATGGCTGGGCCTGACTTGCACCAGATTTCACAGACTTAACTATGCTGTACACAAACAATAGGAACTTAATTGTTTATGCTTATACTGCAATTGCAAGAACTGCTCAGGCAGTGCTGCAGCTTTATATTTTAGATTGTTCATTCTCATTTTTAGCAGGTTTGTTTAGGGGAATTGTTTCCAAAAGTAGCTACAGTAGCTACTGTTTTTTAAATAAGTCAGTTTTAGACTTTTAATTGTGACATTAATTAACTGATTTGATTATTCCTTCATTCTTTGACACAGGAAGTGTACGAGCGTGTGCAGAGACTTCAGCAGGCCACACCTTGCATTTGGTGGAAGGCCATCAGCTATCACTACGTGAGGAGGACCAGACAGGTGACAAGATACCGCAACGGAGATGCATATACCACCACACAGGTGAGGGGACCTCTTCCTAACACACATACTAAGGATTTCTCTCATTCCCTCGTTTCTTTTCATACTGTTAATAGCTACACTGTAAAGCTTACATTGTAATTTTGTAAACTTTAAAAATAACTGCTATGCACATCTTAATTTCTCCTATAGTGAAATATTGCGGGGCTGTGTGCAAACAGCTGTGTGCAGTAAGACAAATATAATTCTATTTAGTAACCATGCTTTATTGATGCTGAAACATATATGAAGGTTAAAATGTCTTCCCATTAACCTCATTCTTCCTTTCTCAAACTTTCCATCTGTTGTCCATCCTCCTCCATTAAACTCTTTCCCTCCATCCATGCCCTCCTCCTTCCTTCCTCAGGTCTACCACGAGCGGGTGAACACTCACGCCTCCAGTTCAGAGTTTGACTACGCCCGCTATGGGGTCAAAGACGTATCAAAGGAGCTGCTGGACCTGCAACTGCACCCTGCTGTTCGCTTGCGATTCACCAAGTGTTTCAGGTTAGACACCAAACCACTGCCCACAACATGGTGGGGAAGTTCATTTTAAGATTATTATTGTGGGGGGTAAAACATTTTACTCATTTTTCTCATTTTTCTACTCTTTAGTTTCTCCAGTGCACGTGCTGAAGCTGCCTACCTCACCCAGGTAAGATGTGATTTTAAAAAACCAACATATTTAATATAGTTACTCTGTTTTATTATATTCTTATGAGGGCTCCAACTAATGATTTTTATCCAATCATTTTATCTATAAAATTGTTCCCTAATCTGCCCCCCATAGTTACAGATGCTACACCTGTAAAGCTTTCCACTCACTCACATATGCAGAATGAGGCACAATGACAATGGCAGATTTAAGATCAGATTTCTTTAAGCAGTCTGTACTTGGTTTTAGATAGACAAAAGCAGGCTACTTCTTTCTAGCCAGCGACCATTGGGTTTGCCATCTGAAATGATAACTGTCACTGGCAGTCTGAGCTGTAGCTAGCTAGCTAATTCAAAGTTAGCTCTATGATCTTGTTGAAAACGCTGTCTCCAGCTGACATTGTGATGTTTACTGATACTAGTTTTTTATGGGAACTCTGTGAAAAGGTCCTTAAATATATACTTGATGGAGGGCAGCTGATGAACCATATAGACTAGGAAATAAAGAAACACCATTACTCCATCGCGTCCGGTTTACACACTGGTGGGGAAATAAAACACACTGGATGTCCTTGTTTTCTTTTTAATGTTCTTTTTTTTACATTAACTGTGACTCCACAAACTAATGTAGATGAAAGATGTGCTCCTTGGCCTCGGAAATGCTGCTTTGTTTGGTGCTAATTCTTAAATAAATGTGTAAATGTGTTCTGTTTTTTAAATGTTATTCCAAGCGAGCGCGCTTCTTTGGGGAGAACGAGGGGCTTGACGACTACATGGAGGCCAGAGAAGGGATGCACCTAAAGAACGTGGATTTCCGTGAACACATCCTGGCGTTCCCAGATCCTGCTCACCAGCCGTGGTTTTCCAGGCACAGGGTGTTCTGGCTAGCGTCTGCTTTCCTCCTGTCGTGGCCGCTGCGGGTTGTGTCAGAGTATCGCACAGCATATGTCCACTACCACGTGGAGAAGCTGTTCGGGGCAGGAGGAGATGGTGCCGGAGGAGGTGGTGGAGGAGGGCCGGGTGGAAGAGGGGAAGGGGTTGATGGAGGGACTGAGAATGGAATCCACCCAGGGGGAATTGGGATTGGAATTGGTCTAAATGGGACAAGTTACAGAGCCATCTCTCGGGTCAACACAGTGGACATGACAGAATTGGAGTGGCACATCCGCTGTAACCAACAGATGGTGCCAAGCTACTCTGAAGCGCTCCTTATGGACATGGACACAAGTGGGGGGTCAAACCCTACCGCCTCTACGCCCATCTCTGGGCCTCCTTGCACCACCCCCAGCCAGGGGAGCAACCCCCCTCCTCTAGCTCTGCCTGTGGTGTTCAACTCGGCTTACCTCCTCCAAAGCTGTCCCCGATGTCGGAGGACCACGTCGAGTTCCAGTCTTCCTTCCAGGCTAAGGGCCCCGATGGGAACCACGGCCCTCCTGAACGCTACCGTGGCAGGTATCAGAGCAGCAGGGCAGGGAAGTGGGGGTATAGGAGGAAGGTTGGTTCTCAGTCGGAGTGGATTCTCTCTAGGGAGACTTGGAGGGGGGCGTCAGAACAGCCTGTTTCATTCAAGAAGCATGGGAGGAGGCCTGGGAGGAAGTAGGGAAGAAGGAGGAGGAAGTGGAGGAGGAGGAGGAGGTGGAGGTGGGGGAGGTAGTGGAGGAGGAGGTGGATTCCTTGGGTTAGGGTCGAGACAGGACAACGAGGAGACCAGAGGTGTGCTAGAAGGAGAAGGGGATGATGACGACGAGGAAGAGGAGCAGGAGGAGGAGGTGAGAAGAAGGGACGACAGAGGAAGAGGAGGCCGCGAGAGGGATGAAGAAGCGGAGCAAGACAGTGCAGGGGGAGGCGAGGTGAGGGAGGGCGACGGGGGAGGGAGGGACCGCCCCCCATCCTACCAGGACGCATTCTTCTTTCCCGTCCTCATTATACACGGAGAGGAGAGCTGCCACGCTGGAGACGACATGTGACGATCAGAAAAATAAACACATTAAGAGCAAGAAAGTATGGGCAGAGGCCGAGGGAGATTAAAAAAACGCACTGAACAGAAAGAAAAGAGT
>NW_023339984.1:6500692-6516104 GCF_004916995.1 Morone saxatilis | reverse complement strand
GTAAGAACAGCTGTCTGGAAGATAGATTTAGCCGAGAAAGGGGAAAAGGAGAGGTAGCGATGGAGAGAATAGATTTGAAAGGGAAAAAAAGAATGTATTCTGTAATAAAGCAGGAAACACTGGTTGGGAAGGAGATGAGAGCTGATGGGGACAGCAGCAGCAAGATAATATGGAGTCTGAGAATATGAGTGACGGCAAGAAAATCGCTCCAATCCTAGACTTCGCTACACTGAGACTGTGAGAGAGATGGGGATAGATTAGATACATGGGAAGAACAAAAAGACTGAAAATCTTGGAATGTGGATTTCCAGGTATATCTATGCAAGAACCGGAGTGGGATGTGTACAAAGTCTAAAAATAGGAGGTTGGAAAGCAGTGAGACTCCAAACCAGCCGAGTGATACTGGGTATTTTTTTCAAAGGGTATTTTGAATGCTTAAAGCTTCGGTTTTGCTAAACATCAAAATAGTTAGTCTCGGACAAAGAATATGGCTTATTTAAAGAATGCAATGCAGAAAGTTGAAATAATTCCTTAACAACAGAGGGGATCACAAAGGATTACAAACTACAATGTAGGGAAGTACGGGGAGGAAAACAATGACGTGTTTCTGGCCAGGTAAAATGTAAAAGAAAGGAATCCAAGAGTTTTGTAGCGCAGCACAGCAACAATAGAAAAACAGAAGTAAAATACAAACTGGACAAAATACTCATGCAGATTCTTAAAAGACACAAAACAGAATTATCAAAAACGATCAACTCAAGAGGAGGAGAAAAACAATATCCCAGACAAAACACCCTCTGAGCAGCGGTCCTGACCTTGAATGTAATCGTAACATTCAGATAGTTCCCCCAGTAACAGTCCCTATGATAAAGTAGGTTTTTCTCAGGTCTTTTAAGATTTACTATACAGCTTCACATAGCATCTCACTAACAGCCGTAACAGTACAATAAAAGAGGAGAAGCATTGATTTCCTCCCTGTCTCCCCATGCCGTCTTACTCCTCACTCCTCCATTAGCTCCCCCACCACTCTCTATCCATTACTGATATGGAGCTTGATAGAAAAAAACATCCATAAACAGAGGTTTAATCGCTTCCTCTACTTCTCATCTCTACCCTGCTCCTCTTTTCTCTTTCTGCTCTCCTCCCTCCATTTTGTCACCTCTTCGGTACTCATTCATCCTTCCTCACCCCTCTCTGCACAGAAAGCTGTGAGTTAAAGGTTCTGAGCAACACATTTATCGCCTTTTATAAACACTGATATTTGTGAAGTGAGAGGGTGTTGTACCAAAATAGATTCACTGCATCCATCGTCAACTTCCCCTCCTCTTTCCCTCTGCCATCTTCTCTCCTCTGCTCCTCCCCTTCCTCCTTTTTAAAGTGGTGGTTATGTGATACACCGCTCTCTGCTTCTGCAAATGCTTTGATCAGATTTCAACTCAGCTCACTCCACATATCACATCTCCGCTAGGTGGAGGTTTCTCCTCTAGGATCAGATTTTATAAACCAGATATTTCCCACTTATGTGAAGTTTTTGATGACCTCGCTATTTTATGTCTGTGTATTTTCAAAGACACAGAATGAGATTTGAACAAATGATGTGGGCACTTTGATCAGTGAGTTTACCCAGTGCGTAGAGAAGCGAAAGATGTAGACACAATTGCATTTTAAAGATATTGATTTTCACACACAGTAAGAGTAAAATGTTTGGCTAATTTCCACCAGTTATGCCTGTGTAGTTGTGCTCTAGTTGAAACGTTTGTACCCAAAGGTAGGCTTGCGCAATATGAAGAAAAAATTTACAATAACCAGTAAACCATCCTCCAATATCAGTATACTATATATCACACTACTGTATGTGTTTAGGCATGAAGAAAATCACCTCTTTATCTCATTTATGTCCATAATATTGGACTGCATGGGAAGTAAAACTTGAGCTCTCAAGCTCAGCTGGTATTTTCATAATAAAAAAAGAAGAAATCAGACTTTTGATTGCTTTGTATTTTTAGAGCAGACAACAAAATTACAATATTCAAATAAAACCCACAATATGATCATAACAATCAATAACGCCCAGCCCTGTGATAGAATAAGTTTGGCCAGATCGTGCCACGCTGCTACCTCCTCCTCTTGAAAAATCACCTGCAAATAAGTAACAGTGCTCTCTGAAACATCGCCTCTATTAAATGTGTAAAAGTTAGCTGGCATAGAGATGCATGTGACTCAATAACAGCTATTGTGCAGGAGCTACTAATAGCTATGTAGCAAATATGTCAGCCATCGCCAAAAAAACAGTGATCCATGGTCAATCAACAGAAATTTAGATACATGTAGACAAGGACACGGGCAGGAATCCATGGGGATTAACTCTGTCCTACTTTTTGAGTTAGTATGTTTTGGTCAGTCCAAGGAGAGGCAATTGGCACAGACAACACAACCATCAGTGCGTTGATGCATATATTTTACAAAGCACACTAAACCTGCTACAGTAGCAAGAAGCAGTTAGAGTAGTTAGATGAACATTTCTCAACCTTCCCTGCATAGTGCCCTTCAAAGGTCACTTCAGCCACTTTGTGATGTTGGAAGGTTCTCCCTCGTTCTCTATCTGCCTACTTCGGACATGATATTGAAAAGCACACTAAAAGAAGGAGAGAAATCTCTTACTCGAGGGGTTTCCTGAAAATAGAGCAAAAATGATGCTTGATCCACTTTATATATGATGGAGATAATGGACACGTTAATGAACATGTGCTCAGCCTCACAGATACTGTAACAACATCAACAACAACAAACATCCAACCTGGATTCAGCAGCAGGGAACGCTCTTTCAGTGAAACTTTCTGGAAAGATAAAGTAGAGCATGAGTGTTGACCTGGTTTGGTGTAAAGGACACACACACACTGACACACATTCACACACGGTGATTCTGGTTCACGGATCTTCGGTAGCTTTGGGGGACATCAAGCTGAACTGGGCACAAGGAAACTAATGGACGAAGTAATTAATGGAAGAAAACCGACATGACTGGAGATCTGGAAAATAACAAAGACTTGCTTAAACAGCCACAGGAAGGAAGAAAGAGTGATAATGTGAGATTAAAAGACAATTATTTTTACAGCTATGTATCATTATCTCAGTCTCTTGACTTGTGGATAAAAGTGTCTCCATTAATGTCCCTTAACAAAAAGAAGCACTAAAAAGCACTGACCACACTTTGATTTCATTGCAACATGTTGCTTACATTAACTCCTAATCACTCAGTTTATTTTGTCTCATTGTAATACCGTGGCTTGGAAGGTTCTGTCATTTTGTTCATGTAGCTAGTTAGCCACGCCAATTGGAAATCACAAGTAGTGATCTCCAATTTAAAATCTGACTGCTTTTACATTTCTATCTAAATACTTTGCCACCAAAAGTGGCAGAACAAGAAAATACAATTCAGTCTGTAATTTGCTACTTTTATATCATCTGCATACTTGAGTAGACATTATTTCAGGTTGTTTAAGTGATGTCTAAAATCCGAATGCCTTTGTAAGCTTTAGAAATTTCTCATATCTTAGTTTTGTTTTTTATTTCATTTTTTTTATTTTTGTAAAAAGGACAAATGCTCTTTGTTTCCCAATGAGCTCGGGTTGGTAAGCCTCTGGCTCTGAAATGTGTAGGGTGCTTAGACCCAGTTATACTTGCTTGCAAGTCCTTATTTATTTATTTATTTATTTAAAACAGACAGTGTATATCACTCATGTGTTGTGACTGGATATTTATACGGTGTTTTATTATCTCAGAGTGTGTCAAAAGTGTGTCCTCAGCCGCTTCAGGTGTGCCAAGAGAACTTTGTGCCCATGATGTCTTACACAAACACACACACTCACGCGCGCTTGCATGTTTAGTCACAGCAGTAAAGCAGCCATTATAACAGCTTATTTTAGACTAGTGTGACATAAATCCAATACCCATAACAGCCCCACACATGCAGAGTTTTAACATAAACACACACACACACACTGAAAGCATGGAACTGTCCTGCTATGTTGCCTTTGTGTCCGACGTTGCCAACGTTTTTGCTCAGGATTTCAGTTAATGCTGCATTCCTGTGTCAAAACAAGCTCTCTTTCACACATAAAAATCCATTAACATGCCAAAGCAAAAAAAAGAAAAGAAAAGGCCTGTGCTTACACACATGCACATACACATTAGCAGCTGGTACAAGTGGCTGAAAGTCCACACAATGGGCAGTAGTATGACCTGTGCTAGAGCACCAAACATTTACATAAAGTGACAAAAGGGTGGATTTACTCAGGAGCAAAAATAATAGATACTCATCAAGTGATCTTGATTGGCAAAATGCACAATTTTGTTTGTTACAAAAATGTTAACGATTTGTACATTGACTGGATGACTGAGGTGTAGCTCATGTCTAAATCCACCCAGAATGTGTATAATACATTGCGGTATGTTTGGTTAAACCAGGCAAACTGGATTTTTGTCCACTAGGTGGCAGCAAAGCCTTATATATTGTGATAATCTGTATTTAAAGGGTAAACCATCAGTGAATCAGACAGGGTAGAAAACAGCTGCTGTTCTGCTCTCTGTGGGCTGAGACGTTCCCATGTTCCACATCTTCACACACCCCAGTCAGTGATGTCAAACCATTTTATTTGTCTTTGGCAGCTGATAGAAAGCACCTGCTATGACATCACTGGGCAGAGATGCAACCAACCTGGAGGTTTAAACCTGCAGAGAGCAGCGCAGTCCTATGTGATTGTGCATTTATCTTCTAAGCCTCCACTGATCGTATTATTTTGACTTTTACTGTGACTGAATGTGTCTGAAGCAATATTGCCCATATCCCTGCTTTGTGGCCGGACTTGTATGTGTTGCTAAGCAGCTTTCTGAACTTATAACCACAAGCAATGGGAGCCACTGCTGGATAAAGGCAATTTGTGACTGAGCCTCCATTTCCACTGCGTAATTCATTGTCTGGCTGTGTTGCTCTATATGACAAACTATGAATAAAACAACAAGAGAGAAAGGTGGTTTGGTTTGTGATCAACGTTAAGACCACTCTAAAATACACATCTGTTTTTTGTCGTGCCCAAAGTTACCACATGCATTTTATTTGTTTTCCACCTCTTTATCAGCATCATCACTTGACTATCTTATAAAATGCTCTAGCAATTATGACCGATGTATTGTTGTCAATACTGTTACTGTTTCTCTTGTGGTCATGGGGTGAGTCGAGTAGTCATACCAAGTTTGTCAAACACTGTAAAAAAACATGTTAAGAATTGGTTTGACTTGAAATCACATGAATTCCAGCTGCATTTTCAGTTTTAATTTTCAAAAAACACTTGGTTAGTCTAATGTGGATACTACAAACTATCAGGTAACAAATAGAAATCTGTGATCCATTGACGATGTTTCACGCACAGTTATTGTAGCACTATTGACATTGGACTATCCAAATAGCCAAACTGCAGTTTCCAAAGACCATAAATTTAACCAAAAACAGAATTCAGGGTATTCTTTTGACCTCTGACCTCAGACACTTTAATGTGAATTTGTGTGCATTAATAAGTCTCCCTAACAGTCAAGATTACTGTCTGTTATTACACACACATTTTTTTCTGCTCTTTTAATAATGATAAATAGCAATTTTCCATTGTGCAAAAACTGTACTGTAGCTGTACTGAGCCTTTTTGCACCAGAATAATGAACATGTGTGTTGTCACCACTTTTAAGCAGTGATATTGTCCTGAACTGGGCACAAAAGACAATAGAAAGCAGCACCATGTATGTAAAAACTCAAATGCTGATAATCACAGCTTAAAGCAATGTATTAGTGTCAGTTATAATCAGTGATAATCAGTGTCTGGGTCAGTGTTCATTTCATGATGAGGGTCAGATTGTAGTTAAAATGTGGTCATGATTAGTGTAAGAGATGCAGTACCACCTTGATTAAATATGCACCGTGTCACCTGATTGTTAGTTGAGTATCATCATTGGACAATAAAGCGATAATAAAAGCTTGTCAATGCAGCAAAAGCCCCGCCCCTGCGCTCTCTCACTTCTAACCTCAGACGAGATGATCACGTCACGTTTCAGGATACTCATTTACTTTCTCGCTAAATATTTAATGCTGCTGGATTACTTGTGAGCTGTCGAACAAATGAAATTGTTACCACAATGTAGTTGTTATGTACATGCAGCCTCTATGAAGTATAAAACAATAATGTCACATACAATGCATTATTGTCTTACACAGTGATGTGTCAAGCCAGGAATGGGCTTTCTGTTCAAGCACCGTCAAGCAAAATGTCCTCAGTATTTAAGCTAATTAATATGTAACTGATAATGAGATTGTCAATATCACACCAGATTATAGCTGTTGTCACTGGCCTGTTTAAGATAATGTAATTATTTCATTTGAGTGGATGATGACAGTGAAGGTAATGGAGCTGGTGGCAATAACACTGTTAACTGATGGGATCCTGGCGATGATGATGACAATTAATTATCATGGAAGATACAAATAAAGTCAATCTGCTTGGGATACCAAGGTTTTGTCTTGTGGGATTTTTAACCCAATTTTACTTTCTCAGTTCTTACATAATTCCTACTATATATATTCTTTATTTATTTATTTTATTTGACCTCTCCAGCTATTTTTAAAATGTCGTTAACCATTTGATCTGTAACATATTTGCTGCTGAAGCAGTTTATGTTGCTAATATCTTTTGAGAACAGGATGTGTATTACAGCGCTGACCTGATATTTTATCCCTGCAGTTCTGTTGTTTACTGTAAATTAACTGCTGCTGGGGCATTTTCTGTAGATTAAAATAATGCAAGCCTACTACTGCAGATTAAAACAATTATTAAATACACTGGATCTATCTGTTAATTCCAGACTGCCTTAAAGGGGCACCCCACCGATTTTGCACACCAAATCATTTCCTCATCATGTGAAGTACAGCCTCTACAGTACAACTCCTGCCTACAAAGCCTGTAAAAACTTCTGTATATGTATGTCTTCTTTGGCTCAGGAGGGAGCCCTCCAAAGATTTACTAGGCAGGCTTATTTAAATGTTATAATTTGTGTGCATACAAAATAATAGCTACATTTGGTAAGAGAGTATATCTATTCTTTTTTGTATGTGGTTGGAGATGTGGGTTTCAACCATATACATTTTTTTATATAAAAGTCATTGCACTAGCATCATATTAACTTAGAAAATATTTGGTAGATATATATAAAAAATAAAAGTGAGATTCAAATACTTAAAGGATTTCAAAGGACACTTTAGTTGCATTTTGGGAAGTGTAGGATCCAGGATTTTTTAGGAGCTCAACTTCACAGTAGGGACCAAAAGTCAGGATATTTGAACCTGTGGTGCATTGATGCTGACTGTCATTGTATTAGTAGGGCCCAGTAATGGGTGTATTGGTAAATTCTGAGATGCTTGCCTCAGTCAGCTTTGAGATTTAATCAGGATTATTGGGTACTACAGCTACGTGCTCAACCTTTCTCAGTGTAGTAAGATCATCTGCTGCATAATCTGAGAGGTTGTTATATTTGTGCCGTTGCTGGCCCAGTGGTGTGCGATCACAGTGTCCTTGTGTTGGTAATTTTGAGTGTCTCGGATATTGTCAAACATCTCAGGTCGGTCTACTGCGCATACAATATTTATAAAGGTTATTACAATTTATTTGCCATTCACAGGCTGTGTATGACAGGCTATAAGATATATAATATACATTATTCATGTTTGTGTAATGGCATGTCTGTTTTTCTCTAGATGGGCTTTGTCCTGTGTTTGGGGAGCACTTCCATCATGTTAAACTGATGTGACGTGGATTCCCACACAAGGTTCTATGTATTTTTGTCCCCTCTATCATCTCCGTAGAATTGCTCACACTACTGAGAACACTAACTCAGGTGGGCGAGGAGTTCAAAGCACCAGTCTGCTGCATTGAAAGTGTTTGTTTATCTCCAGCGCTGTACATCCAAGCTTGTCTTGTCATGCATTTGTCATCTGATTTACATTCTGTAGGCATGACAACAAAGCACTTCCAACCAAAGCTTATGTCAACTCAGTTATGTCGGGAGTAAGGAGGTAGAACACTATTTTACTCATCCCATGGGACTGTCTACAAGCTTCACTTGACTATTTTCATCTGCTTTTTTATAGAAATAATCAAATAATAAACCCACTGTTTGCCATGTTTCTTGATATTCTGCAGACTGTTGCAGGGTATTGGGTGTTTGCATCTGATGTTACAGTGCAGGTAGTAGGTTGGGCACTAGAGGACAGCAGGTTTGCATCATAATGTTGTTGTTCCTTCGATGTTCAGCATATGAGGCGAATTTAAAGTCCCTCTCCGTTCAGAGATATGTTTTGCTTATTGTTCCTTCTGGACCTTCACTGGGCACGATAATGCATGCACAGACATTAAAGGTCTGCTGAAGGAGAAACTTGAAACTTCCACATCACATACTCTCAGAATGGACTCCTCACTGCAGTATGAAAACCTCTTGCATTTAGCATTTAAATGTTGAAATGAGACACATTTGCATATTGCGATATTCTGGAGTTTTCAAAGAGGGAAAAAGAGTAGATGCACTTTTAAGACTTTGTAAGTAGTTTATTGATTTTTTTGTTGTGGATCAGTCAAATAAAATCTAATGAATGTTAAATAGAATTCAAAGCACATTCATTTTATATGTCCTAAACATGACTGGAGGGGATATTTAATTAGTTTTACATTATAAACCCCTTCATTAAGTTTTATGACTTTTCCTGCTACAGAGAAACCTTAATTGGATTGTGTTTTCAGGCCTCAGCTGGACCAGAAACCTATAATGGGTCTGCTCATACAGTGTCTAATGCCCTCTGGTCCTAGTTGGTGCTAATTCTGGAGTCCTGTCCAATAATAATAATAAGGTGAACTAATTTATTTGATCAGATTACCGCCACAGCAGGCTCTCTGATTGGTTACAACAGCGGCAGAAGTGTCTTCCTGCCATTCAGCATGGCAGCAGCATAACAAACAGCCTCCACACTTTTCTCTAGCTGTGCTGGCACTGATATCTGTGTCTGTTTGCAGACGTCTGTTTCCCCTTCTTTCGCAGCTATCAGCTGCTGGTGTTGACAGTCTTCCTGATGCTTGATGTTCCTCCACAGGTCTGGCTTTGTTGTCTCTGCCTCGCTGAGCTCCTGGCTGCACCTGCGGCTGTTTGCCCAGCAATCTTCTCCTGGACTGAGAGGAACGGTTAGAAGCAGGTGGAGGTAAAGGCTTCTGGAGGGGATAAGGTGTGGAAACACAGAATATGATAGTGGAAAGGGATGGTTTTCAGATATAATCCTATTGATTTATTATAATTTGCTGGTATTTTGCAGCAGCCTGCCCCCTCTTGTGAAATGTTAAAAGTCCCCCTTGGCTCAAAACTCAGTTTCTCTTGTTCCTACAGTTGGATGTCTGAGCTTCACTCTGCAGAATGATGTATGTGCAGAGACATCAGACACTAGAAGAATGTTTTCACATTGATCTGCTGTTTCTGTTTCTCTGTGCTCACTGAACATCTTATTTTAAGGGGCGGGGCCTACGAGCATGACTTGTGACATCACAAATAGTTTGGAAGTCAACCCTGGTCCAGTCTGCAACATATAAATTATAATTTAAATTAATAAATCATAATCAGACACAAATTATTGTTCAAAGCAGACTATTTGTATATGTCTTAATACATGTCTGGAGGGGATCTTTAAATCACAGAGTATCGATTGGGCATATATTTACACTGTAATGTGCATTTAAATAGTGATACGTTACTGATAAGTGACTGAGCGGAATAAACCCTTCATGAAGGTCTTTTGTTTTTACCAGCTCTGACTCATCTGACCACTTGGTGGCACAGTAGTTCCACAGCATTAAACAAATCCCCATGGACTCAGTTTAAATCAAACCTAAGACAAAAACAAGAAAAACACAGGCGCTCCACATCAAGGCTACAGCTCTTGATTTCTCTGAAATACCCAAAAGACGTAAAAGGATTAGCAGACATTTGGAAAAGTTTATTTGAATAAAGCTCAATTATAATTGGTAAAATTAAGCCCCGTTTTACAGGCCTGGATCCATAACAGTACTCGTATTAATATATGTGTGTATGTGTGTCAAAATCTCACCTACTATATCCTCTGTGAGTAATGTAATTTATAGAATTTGGCAGGGGGGATCAGAATGTATGTCTGAAATTTATAGCACAGTGCCTGAGAGGGTAAAGGGCTATTAATGAAAACAGGAATTAATTGCATTCAATCTCTCAGTGGTGGATGTTAAGCAGAGCACTAAGAGTTTGGGGAATGTTCTTCCATATCCGGGTGGGGATTTCAACTATGGTGAAAAAATGTAATTGACACAAGTGTGTCCTGAATTTTGTCAAACTGATTTTTCAGACACATTTCTTTCCTCTTTACTTCTTTCCACATCTTCTTCAGCCCAAACATCATTCAAAGGCCTTCACAAAGTAGCAGTAAAATTAGTCTGGAGTCACAGAACAACAGTCAATTCTGGAGGAGGGGCAATGGAGAGGAAAAAGGGTTGGATGGAGAATTGTCCTTGTAGCTCCACACACACATACACACTGGCGGCGGCGGCGGCAGCCTACTGTGGAGCCTCTTGCTTAGTGGGGCTGAAGTCAGTGGAGCGAAGGATGAGGTAGAAGGAAGGAGGGAAGGACTGAGAAGTGAGGCGGTGAAAAAGTGAGGAATACATAACAAATCTGAAGTGACATAACTGGCCATGCTTTGGCTCGCCCAAAATAACACACTGATCTCTTCCTCCTTTTTTTATCCCATCTGTCTGTTGCTATATTTTGCTCCTCTGGGTTGCTTACCAGAGGAGCTAACACTCCCAACTCTTCCTCACTGCCATCCCCGCCTTCCTCCAAAAGTTTATTTACCTTTTCCTTCCTTGTTCTTATTTTCCTTTCTCTCCTTTTCTTTCTTTCCCCTTTTCCATTCATTCCTTTCCTTTCCTCTCCTCCTCTTCATCCAGTCCCTCCATCCAATAGGAGTTTGCATGTATCCACACAGGCATTCATGTATTCATCCTCTTCCTTAAGCTTGGTGGTGGTACTACCCCCCGCACCCACCCTGAATTCTCTCCTCTTCCCCTCCCTCCTCCTCTGTCCATTCCTCCCGCAGGCCCCCCCGGTCTACCTCTCCTCTCTGTCTAATAATAGCCATAATGTGTTATGAGTATGCAGTCTGTCTCGCTCACAGCGGCTCTGCACTCCCCTCTCATCCCCTCCCTCCTTCTCCCTCTCTCTCTCTCTCTCTCTCTCCCCTTTTCACTCCTGCAGCTGCATGCTGTCTTTCTCACCTCCCTTCCATCTCCCACTTCCCTTTCTCACATTTCTCCCTCCCTTTCCTTTTTCCATATGTTTTTTATTTATTTATCTCACCCGCTTTCCTTTCCTTCCTTCCCCATCCCTTCTCCTCCCCCTCCCCTTGTTTCCGTATGCAGCACGGACATGGTGTGAACATGTGGTCCTCTTCCTCACCCCCTCCCACTCTTTGGCGTCTTTTGCTTCTTTCACTCTTTCATCCCAATTCCTCTTCTCTGTTTGCTGTCCTGCTTGCGTGGGCTGCCTCTTTGAGCCAAGCCTCTATGTGGTCCTCTACTCCCCACCGAACCCATATCACTCTCTCTTCTCTCTCTGTTATTCGGTCTCTATCACACACACTCACACACACACACACACACACACCTCCCCTCCGTGTGCATCTCTCCCCCCTCCCTTTCTCTTGTGCTTTTCTGCAGGAGTGTGTACTATGCAGGCTGTCTGCCTTTCCCCACCGTTTCCCTCCCTCGTTGTTGCTGTCTCTCTTTCTCTCTCTCAAAACTTTGCAAGCCTGTCTCGTTATATTTCTGCATGTGCTGTGTTTGTGTCCGTGTGTATCTGCTGATGTGTGCATTCTTTTTGTGTGTGTGTGTGTGTGTGTGTGTGTGTGCACATTAACATTGCTAACTTGCCTGTCTGGTTTCAATAATGTTAGCTTTACATTGCTCCTGTTACCCAACACACACACACGTATTACACTAAAGCTCAGGGCAGAAATGTCTTTTTGTTCTTCTTACCTGAAGCTCCACTGCCTCCATTACACACACACACACACACACAGGCAGATGAAAGCATAGACATTTTCTGGTTAAATTCTCAGTGTTACCGTGTGAACCTCATTACTGCACCTAGGTACCTAGGTGAAATGAACAGAGCAGAGCTGGAACAACAGGAAGGGGGGCTAGATGTCTTCTTTTTCACACAATTAGACAGGTATGCAGATAGACAGATGGGCTCTCTCTCTCTCACACACACACACACACAGAGACATGCTGTGACACACATGACAAACTGAAACCCCCAAATAAAGGCAGGGAATTGAAGCTACTGCCTGTGAACCAATCTCATGTCTTTAAGTTTTTATTTAGTTAATGTCACATTTGTTCTTGTGTGGTTCAGCGTTTGTGAGAACACGTCTTAAGTGAAATTGCCTCCATTGGCATTTCGGGGGTTTGCAGGTCAAACACCAAATAGCAAACTATTAATTAAAATTAACACGATTATACCCTTTGGAATTAGTATTATTCGGAGTTCCCAAATGTGCACAATGAACCTTAAAGTGGTTGACAAACAAATTAATCTTTAATTAAACCCCCATGCAACCATTTCTTACAATTTATGCTGAATATTTATAACATTTAGCCTTGATTCAACCATTGCGAATATTAATGCCAATAAACTGAAATGCCATGGTTGAATGCCATAGAGAAATGCACCTTTAGTTCAGGCTACTGACACCAAAAACTAGAACTATTCAAACTGTTAAGGAGAAGACAAAATGCAGGACGTCTCGTCTCTAATAAACTCCAACAATCCGCGTTAATATTTTGCGATATTTCGGCACTAGCTCAGTTTACTCTAGTTGCGACAGACACGTGATCTGTAACGAATATCGCTCGAGCCCCTTCAAATAGGAAAGTTTACTTAATTCGTCACGGCCACTTGTTCGCTCGAGCGCCAGGTGCACACTGCGGTCCCTTCGTTAGCTGGAGGAGTGTGACACTGTCACTAGTCCACTTTGGCTTTGTGGAAGAAGAAATAGCCACGTGTTTGTGTGTCACTGTGTTTGTGTGTCACTTTTGGGCCAGAATTCAGCACTTCAGAGCAGAAGTTCTTCTTTCCCAAATGTAAATGTGATGTTTGAAGGCTTCTTCCTCCCGGAGATGACACTGAGGGCTCACTGCGTCACATCAAGCAGGTAAGCACTGCCTGTGCTAATTGCTAACGTGCTTTGCTTAACATGAGTGGACGTGTTGGCTCTGTTTTAAAGGTGCTGGCTGTAACACTTGTCTCCACTATCTATGCTGCAGCTTGTGTGTGGTTAGCTCTCGCAGGTGGCACAGCACATTCTTGTCTGGTTGCTGTTTAACTGTGCTTTTCCATGCTGTTGACTCATGCAGTGTTGACATATATTTGAATATATTTCCATTCAGTGCCATGTGTGGATTATTATTTTGTCGTACAGCATTCTGCTCGCATTGTTGCTGCTTTGTTTGTTTGGTTGGTTTGTTTTTTTGCACCAGAATATTAGCTTCAGTACATTTCTCTGTAATATTGGCCTAATGGGGGAACTCATTGGGGTTTGTTACATGCAGTATAGGTAGTCACATTCACGTTTTCTCCACATAACTGCATATTCAGCTGAACATTGGAGAAGGTTTCATCTACAAGATTAATTGAATTATCAGTGAGTGTAATGATTATCTGCATTGTGTCTGTTGTTGTATGTGAGGTGGGTCACTCCCTAATGTGTGCTATGCTGTGCTAAACTTGGTGTATGCTTGGGAGGAGGGATGGGTTCAGAGTGTGCACAAGGAGCTAAATTTAGTTTTAAATTCATTTTCTGCATTTGTTGCATGACCTACCTTGACCCTGTTCAGGAAGACAACTTGCGAGCGCTGCAGCACTCATTCACGATGAACTGTTGTGGGTATATCCAGAGCACCCTGTAGGTGAGTACAGCGCTCTCTTGCTGTGTTGCTCACCTGAAGTCTTTGCAGGGCTTATTAAAATTAATAAACTCCACCCCACACCTGTACGTCTACACTTCCCTTGGGGAAGGGGTAATCATGGACAGTGTGCTGTGTTGGTGTGTTCTTGCAGGGAGTAAGGAGGTGCGAGCACAGGCAACTGGCTCAGTGGAGGAAGAACATGTCACTTTCCCTCTACACCTTTCTGTCTATGTGCATGAATGAGCATGATGTTTATTATTATGATATTAGTAATGCACTCAGCAGTTATGATCGGTATGTTTACTTGAATCTTGTTCTGCATGACTGTTTTGTTGTTAATTGGTTGTCATTAATCAGTTAATTAGAGTGCTCTGCATGGAGGCTGTTTGTATTTGGTAATATGGTCAAGTTAGTGTGCAGTAATTGCACTCTGCTGTGTGTGCAGGCGTGTGACTCCTCGACAAGCTAAATGGTCTGCTCCTTGGTTTTTTTTTTTAACTTTGTGTGTGTGTGTGTGTGTGCATTAAAAACAGTTTTAACAACAGTTAAAGGTAAAACAGTCTTAACTTTGTCTGTAATCAGGGTTTGTCGGCAACTGGATGGCACACAGATCCAGCAAATGCAGCCAACGGGCGAAGGCAGACAGGCAGTGGTCAATAAAGAGGCGAAGGGTCAGTGAGACAGGAACAAGGCTGTAGAGCTATGGGGACTAGGCAATGTAAACACTAATATGTTAGACTGACACAGGGGACATGTGAGAAATACAAATCGTTCAGCCATGGCTGCTAAAAAAGAGATGGCCCTATTTTTTTTTATTCATCCACAGTCTACACATAGCACTGTAAAGCACTCCTGCTTATTTAGCTTTTTCCAGGAGTGCATTTGCCCCATCATAGATGGACGGGAATGGTACTGCTCATCCATTTACAGTGTATCAAAATTTTAGCAGCTGTAAAGTCTATAACCAACCACTTACTATTGAGTGAATTTAGAAGCAGGCCCAGCACATATGTAGTTATAAACTACTCTGAACTGTTCTGTAGTCCTACACATGCACTGCCCTACTATGTTGCTCCCTTTGATCAGTATTTTCAGCAGGTGCCTGCTGGTCTCAGGTCAGCCCTGTGAGGCCTGCTGGGCCTCCAGTGGTACTGGTGCATGATTGTACTTATCCATCCGTATAGCCAGTGTGCATCCTGCTTCTCACTGGTTGTACTGCAACCCAAGTCTAGACTTTTCCTGACCTGATGCTGATGAGATCTTTATAAATGTCTGATGCTTCGGCCAGTTTGAATAGCTTTCGTTTATCCATCTTAAGAAAGTGTGTGTGTGTGTGT
>NW_023339984.1:6500238-6500636 GCF_004916995.1 Morone saxatilis | reverse complement strand
TATAAAAAAAACCAAGCATGAGGCTTCTATCTCCCTTGCTGTTTAACAAATAAGACATCTTTAAGCTGGGCAGGATGAGGTGCTGCTACGTATGGATTTTATTCAGAATGAATGCCTAATTGGAAATTGGGCATATTAAACACTCCTTTCTCTCCAGTGTTTTCACTGATGTTGGATATCCAGTTATGTATGGGTTTATTCACTTTGACTTATAGAAGTTTCCAGGCACTGGGGCTGGCAACACTGTGGGATAGCCATCATTTTATAGAAGCTGTTTTCTCCTAAAGGAAGAAGTTCAGTCCTGTCAAAAAGACTTTCATTTTCTCAAGGATAGAACCAGAGTTAACTTTCAGTATGGTGTCTCTATAATAGGTTTGGGTGACTGGACAAATATATTG
>NW_023339984.1:6496886-6500206 GCF_004916995.1 Morone saxatilis | reverse complement strand
TTTAATGGTCTGCCTTTGAAGAATGAGAGCCGCTGAGCTGCTGAACGAGAGAAAAACAGCTGTCGAGCCAGTGTATTTGTACATCTATATGTAGTTAATAAAGGGTTTTCTTTGACTAGTTTGATGGCGGGGGATAAGAGCTTGTTGCACATAGTAAACTATCTGCTCATCTGTCAGCTGGGGGGGGGGCGCAGCACACGTGCATGCACGGATATATCGGGAATTGCCGACTGTTGGTCTGACTGTGGCCAGTTGGAAAATTTGAACATATGGCCATGCTGTGGAAACTCAATATGAAAGACACAGCTGAGGGATCCCGAGGTCTGAAAAGGATACGTATAAGGATAAGTACTGTTGAGGTGACCCCAGGATCTGTAGCTTAAGGTGCCTCACTGGACTCACTGCACTGCTGGGCTTTATTGGCAGTGTTGGAGATTGTTTAGGCAATATTTTACGATGATCCTCGAGTTGACATCCTTTCCTGTTGTTCTCTAGCTGCATTTATTGCTGCTGAAAGGTCACAATTTTTTTTGAACAAAATGTCAATTGTGTGCAGCGATCTAATGTAAGTTGTTGTTTGCATCTAATCAGTATGTATACATTTGTTCAATGATTATGGTAATAAAAGTATGTAAATAACACAAAGGCATGATGGTACTAAAGTAGAAGCATGAATTTGTCATTCAGTGTAAGTGTTGTTGGGAGTCAGGTGATGGAATTCAGCAGCTTTCCTGGCGTCATGGACCAGTAGGTGCTAAATCACCTAAGGCTGGCAGTGAAGGCAATGAATATTTTTAATGATGAGGTGCCATCAAAAACATTAAAACAAACTCAGCTTTAGAAAAATGCAGCATGAAATTGAGATCCAGATAATCACAGGCAGATAATGCTGATTATGTGCCTGTAATGGGTCGGACGGGTTAATGCTTTAACTGTAGATGTGAATAGACACAGAGTAATAATGCATGTGTAGGTTACACTAGCAACTGTCCATACCCAAAGATTTCTTCAGTGTCTCCGGAAGGGCTCTGCAGCTCTAAGTGAATTTAACAGCGTCTATTATGCTCTACCTAAGCCTGAATATGGAAACTTCTACCTACCATCAGTGTGGATGATTCTTCTGTGAAAGTACAGCATGTTGTTAAGAGATACTGCTTTTCTTGAACCCTTGTGGGAACTGAGTAAATGAAGATAACTGACTAATCATGGTTAGAGTAACATTTATGGCAACAGACTTTTGTAATTATGATGTTTGCACTCTTTCTGCTGTTTGCTGATGTTTGTGTGATGGGTTTAACACTTTGTAATTCACACTGAATGCATCAGTGATCATGCACTGCAAATGGGAGAGACTCATCAAGCAGAAAAGGATACGGTGGTTTAACCACTTTTTGAAAAGCATGGCACAAAGCAGGCATGTTCTGACAGCTGTAGACATTATTATTATTTTTTTTTTTAATAAGGACACACAAAACACATCGACACATACCACATTAGTTGCACGATGAGATGCAGGCCGACCTCACACAGCTGTAGACATTTAATTGCACAGCAGACACCGCCTCTTCAGTCCTATTTTGTGATCTATCAGAAAGTGTAGCTGATGGCGGCTTGGTGACATTTTCCAGGACAGAATGCAGCGTATTCAAACACAGCTGGAAATGAGTCAGCGATAAGCATCGTGATTATTTTGTGAGCTCTGGTGATCTTTGCATGGACATTTTTGTATTTTCTTAATCTTTCAAGATCCCAATTTGATTGAAACAGATTAGGTCCATTCTCTGTTTAATTCATGCAACTGTCACTTCATATTAAAACCAAGATGGTGACCAACCAAAATAAACAATAACAAGATTGATAGTAAAATTGGACAAATTTATACATATCACACACAAAAATGTCAAAAATAATGAAAACCAGAACCCAAAGTGCTGTCTTCAAAGTTTCTAACAGTCAAAAACCAAAAAAGGATTTAATTAACGTCAAAGAAAAATAAATAAAAGCAAGCAAATACTCACATTAAAGAGACTAGAATGATACATGTTTCATGTATTATTGAACTGCTAAAAGCAAAGGCATATACACCTACTCATGGACATAGCTACAGCTGAAGGAGTAGAAACATACTGTAGATGCTGGTTAGCAATGACAGAAAGCCTCAAAAAGCCTTCTTCATCAAGGTGTTCCTTTCAGCACATGTTCTGACAGCTGCTACAGTCCAGCAGCTATTCCTGCTGTATTCATCGATTTGATCATATATTCAGGTGGCTGATGGTAATGATAACTAACAAATTTTAAGTCATAGCCCGAGAGAGTATTTGATCCAGCCCGACTCAAACCTCTGATGCTTTTGGAAGGTTTAGAAATCCTCTGTAGCAGGGGATGAATATCAATCTTTGTCTGCTTGAGCCGCAGAGAAAAAGCAATACAAACACAGCAACAGAGCGAAATACCAAACGGCATCAACGTCTGCGTATTTCATATGAAGTTACTTTTTGGAGCAGATAAATGATTATAAATTCTGTCTTCCCCGCTCAACACAATTGCATCATTCTCAGCTACGCCTAGCAGCCGTCAGGAGAAAACAGTATTGACATTGTTTTTGGGGCCAGAGTAATGGAAAGCTGTCTTAGATGCATTTCCGTTTATGCAGCTGCAATATGTGTGCAAATGCATCATATTTACATTTGCTAATGTGGTAAATCAGATCCATATTTACATAGCTTTTTCTGACTGTAAATGTTCCAACTTTTAAGATAATGCAACTGTGACTTTTATAAGATTTTGGAGAACCTCTCCATTGCATACGACTCTCATGTTGATCATGGAATAGGAACAACTAATACATGCAAATGTAGTATTGGAAATAGATACTGCTTTGTTGCTTAATGTCAAATGTCTCTATTTATCATCTTTCTTTCCCTAATATTCGATAAGTTCCCATGATGTGAACATGCATTTAAATGGACAATCCCTTCAAATCACTGCACATGCACCTTGTACAAAACTGACACATTTCTTTCAGTAGGACACCGCTACATCTCAAGGTGCTTGTTGTATTCTTTTGTAAAGTAACACCTGCTGGGACAGTGTCTTGCAGGAACAAAAAGATGAATGGAAAGTGATTAGAAACAGCAGAGAGGTGAGTAGAGGGACAAAGAGAAGAATAAAAAGAGAGGACACAGGATGACAAACAGAAAGCGTGTGTGTATGTGTGTGTGTATGTATGTGTGTGTATGTATGTGTGTGTATGTATGTATGTATGTATGTATGTATGTGTGTATGTATATATGTAAGGTACGTACGTACATACATACATA
>NW_023339984.1:6476017-6496861 GCF_004916995.1 Morone saxatilis | reverse complement strand
GACGTATGCCTAGCAAGCCGGTCAAGGAGAAAACAGTATTGACATTTGTTTTTTTAACTGGTGTCCAGGAGTAATTTGGAATAAGCTAGTATCTTATCGATGCTGTTTCCGGTTTATTGCAGCTGCAATATGTTTTATGTGCCAATAATGCTATTCATATTTACATTTGCTAATTGTGGTAAATCAGATCCATATTTTACATAAGCTTTTTCTGATCTGTAAATGTTCCAACTTTTAGATAATGCAACTGTGACTTTAATAAGGTAAGATTTTGGAGAAGAAACCTCTCCATGCATACGACTCTCTGTTGATCATGGAATAGAACAACTAATACATGCAAAATTTATATTGGAAATAGATCCACTGCTTCTAGCTTTGTTGCTCTTTAATGATCAGTAGGGTTTCTGTTCGCTGCAGGCCTTCTTTGTGTTGGTTCATACTTTTTGCGCTTTACAGTCGGTTGTTCTGTAAATATGATCGATTCCAACCCAAGGGCGTTGTAATTTAACCAGTGTCCAATCCACAGTGCGAATTGTTAGGAAGTTGTTAACCAAGAATGAAACATGGATCAAGGTCGTAATGTTGCTTTCATTGATATTTTGGATTATTGGCACCAAGAAATTCCCTTTTCAAATTATTCAGCTCAGGAACTGGACTCCCATTATGACACGAGAATGCTCAACTCCGCCATCTCCTAACTTGTATGTACAACACATTTCTGATATCTCATCAGTTCAACAACGAGGAATGTGTTTTTTCTGGGTTCTGAGGGTTATCTTGGTTATAGCAGTATAGCTTGAAGCAGAAAGAGCCCTTGTTAGCTGACAGGCTGGAGCACTCCCAAAGGGCTAGGATGGACGAGACTCCCTCTCCCGGATACTTTATGCTCAAAGGCTTGTTGTTTGTTTTTTATCTCCCTCTTTAGTGTAAAAAGAATGACAACCTGTTTTCTAAATGTCCCCTTATATAAGAAGGTTCTCAGGTCATTTTTTTTATTCTTTTTTTGCTGGGACCGTAGGGGTTGTCTTGCGATGCTCAATGAAGCGTAGTTGCTCCAAAGGACGCTGGCTGTAAATCCACCCATGCGACTGTCTTCTGGACGTCAATAGATGGAGTGAAATAACAATGAAATGAAAGTGTCGTGAAGATTCTATGAGAACTGGGAGAGTGATGAACTCATTATTCAGCGCACAAGGCAAAAGTTGGCTCTCCCTAAGAAAATCCAATCAGGTCTTGGCGAGTAGGGAGAGGTAAGTTATCAGTGGTTTAGTTAGCACACCTGCATCAGATGGTTGTGTGGAGTAGGGAGGAGAACTAGAAGCACAGAATAAATACAAATGATGGCCTTCAAAAGGGTTGTCAAAAAAACGAGGACAGTTACGCAAGCCGATGATCATAACACTGGAAGCACAACCCGAATTAAGCGTTAGTTTAGTCTTTGTTTGTAGCTCTGGTGTTGATCTGCGGGGAGTTCAATAAGCAACCAAAAGGAATTGAAATCTGCACTGCCATTTCCCCTGGGGGAGTTGTGATTTTTAAACAAAATGACCTCCCGTTTTCCTTGCTGTGGCTGGGTGTTGTTTGGGTTGTGGGTGTGTCTTTGGAGAAGAAGTAATTGAGGGGGAGGGAAGGCCCATATGTGTGTGTGTATTATTATATATATATATAGTACTATATATATATATTGTGTGTGTGTGTGTGGTGTGTCGTCGTGTGTGTGTGTTTGTGTGTGTGTGTACTATATATATATATTATATGTCTTGTTGTTGTGATTTGTGTGTGTGTGTTATATATATATATAGAATAGGTGAATATATATATATATATATATATAATATATATATATTATATAATATACATATTACATATACACATACATATACCACATATATACACATACAATGTGTATGTATGTATGTATAAACTGTACATGCCCTGGCCTGATCTAGCAGGGCACACTCACCTCCCTCTTTTGTCCTGTCTCATTTCCTGCCCTACCTTGTTTGCTGCAGCTTCGCCTCCTTCTCTCCCCATTTTCATTCCTCAACAATGCCGACCCTCCCACGCGCTCTGTATTTGCAATTGAAAACACCTTGCATATGCCCTGTGGGGATCTGCACATACTGTGTGGAAGATAGTGTGGACGTGCAGTCTCTTTATACTTTTTATCCAAAAATCTGAAGTTAACAAGGGAAATGTTGCATCCTACATTGCTTGTACAATTTAGGATGTTATTTACTCCCAAATTGCACTACGAGGAGTGTTTGCTTAAATTACTTTAAATTGTTTCCACATCAATGCTCTTGTTAGAAAATATGTGACTAATGGTTTTCAACAGCTCATGTTTTATAATTGAACTTAACTACTTTGTCTTGTGTCTTGTGTGAGATGAAAACTAAAAATGTATGTAATCGGAATACAGCTATAATGAGATACTGAAATACTGTATAGACACAATTTCACTGCTTGTCAAGTCTTCCCCCTCTCCCTCCTGACTCCTCCTTTGTGCTGATCTGTTAGTAGATGTTTTTTTCTTTATAAGTTGTTATACTATTAATTGCATCATCCATGGCTCCCAAAAATCAGCCTTCATCCAACCTTAGCCTCTTCTACTAATAGTTGTTTTTTCACTACTGCAATCATTTTTTTATTCTTCTCCCCTGCTCCTTTCTTGCCCTCGATGAAAAATGGTAAATCAAGACAAGATTTCATCATTTCTCAACATAATATAGACCTATACATACTTTGGACAATGTGTGTGTATGTGTTTGTTTGTGTGCACATGCATGCTTCCTCAAATGGGACCATGCAGCATTTATATCATCATTGTGGTTGGTTAAATGGCCTTAAATGCGCATTTCATTGTGTGAGCATTAAGATGTGTATCTGTGTATTTATGTGATTACAGAGTATGCGTAGGTGGCCCATGTATTTTAAGTTTAGTGTGTGTGTGTGCACGCGTCACAACGTGTTTGCATGAGCTCTGTGAGCACTAACCAAGCGGAAATGACAGTAATTAACTAAACGAGCTACATCTGCACCTGAGGGAGGGAGGGAGGGAGGGAGAGAATAAGCTGCTTCTGTAAGAGAAAGAAAGGGATGTAAGAGGGTTATGAGAAGGATAGTTTTCAAGTAAGGCTGTGAGAAGGGTGCAGGTGAAGAAGAATTGTAAAAATGAGACAGAGAGGGAGTTGAGGAGACAGCATTTTCATCAAGGTTTAAAACAGCAGAAATGGATGCTGTTTTTTCATCTCACCCATTTATCAAGTTTCCTGTCCTCTCCTTGACCACATGAACCACAGGTGAGGAAGTATAACCCTCCTGAGGCAGACAGAACTCCTGGAGCAAGCTAGAGTCGGGTTGGGTGTCCGAATACGGCGGGCGGGTTGGCGTGTTTTTTCGATTGGGTCAACTGGCCTGCGGTCTGTGGTGGGGCGCCGCCCCTGGGGCTGGTGGCGGGTGTCACCAGAGTTAATCTCTGCTCTATACTCTTTGGTTACTTTTCAATGATGGCCAACCCAATGCTTCCTTGATCTCATTCTTTGTATGTTCATTAAAATTGATTGATGAATTGAGTGTAAATGTCTTGAAGTTGATGCTCCTGATATCAGATACAAACTCTTTTTCTGTTTCACACACCAAAGAGCCGAAGAGCTTTTATTGCGCTGATCTGTCATGGTTACACCATGCCGCTTCAAAGGCCAGTGTTGATAGTTCAGCTGTCTCTTTCCTTTTGATGAGCTGCACTGCTGACTCAGTTGAGATTAAACCCCTTTTATCACACATATAATAATTAAAAAGTTTAAAAATATTTTTTAGACAGAGAATAAGAACCTAACATGCTGTTACACAAAATAGCCTCGAGCACTGAAGTTTTATCTGCATAAAGCAACATAATAAAATGCACACAAAAGAGAATTTTTGACGTTGTGTCCAATATCACATACATACATGCGTCTGTGCTTCAGGTTGAACCATGCCGCTCTAGAGGTGAATGCTGCTTTTTACTTACTTACTTTTTACTTTATTTTGTGAAATTGAGGTGCTGCACAAGAGGAAAACTAACAAAAGCCCTTAATGAATAATTGACCTTGCAGCAATATTTAATCATGATGGTGCAACATAGTGTAACAATGAAGGGGAGGAAATATTTCACCTTACTGTTACATCGTGTCTACACAGGAGGCATAGCGTGAGCAGTACATTAGCAGAGTGGCAGCAGCTTCTCCACAGGATGTGTTCAGGCACAGTATTGAAGTGTAGGTCATTTGTGTTTTGGCAGTGCTCAGAGAGCTATCCTCAAGCGGTCCTCCATACCTTGTGAAATTGAAAGGTAAACTCTGATAGATTTGTCTGGGTCCAGCGACGCACAAATAAAATGCTGGGGAAATCACTGAATCGGTGTGACCATTTGGGATTTTTGAGCATAGACATTACATAAAATAAAGGAATAAAGGAGGAATATTGGCACAAATAATTATCTCTCTTCTCTTTTATAAATCAGTCTAACCCTTGTAGAGGCAGCGAGGATGGATAATGCCAACACATTCCAGGAAAGATACTGTTTTTGCTCCATAAAAGTAAAGGAGACAGAAGCAATAATTTAGCTCATTATTCCAAAACAAATTCCCACTCACACTATCATACACGTTTTAGTACTAACGGTATGAAATGAGCAATAAGTGTTGCCAGATGGTGAGTAATGGATTGTCAGGTGCTGAATGACTGTGTATTTGTGTGTGAGTGAATGAGTGAATATAATGTCTCCATGTCTATAGATGGAGATGGACTAAATTTAAAGTAGCTAGAACAGATATTTTACTAGAACAGTGTATCAAATGACAATGTGACAATGAAAGGGGTCACTCAGTTATCGTCTGAATCTGCTTTACTGAGCTTTAGAGCGAGTTTCAACTCATTATTTAGCTGTCCAGCTGCAACCTTACAGTTTGAGTTCACTCTCACCATTCCTGTAGCATTGTTTTTGCCACAACAGGCAGCTGTTTGTTTGTTTTTTTAGCACAAAAGCTTTAAAAACCCATTGTATGCTACATGCTCAGTATCAAAGGGCAGACCGACACAGCTAGAAACCAGCTTGTTAACATAGTGGAGCATTTAGGGCGCCTTGGTAGCTCACTTAGTAGAACGCCCAATGTACCCATGAGTCCTTGCTGCAGCAGCCATGGGTTTGTATCTGACTTGTGGGCCTTTGCTGCGTATCATCCCCTCTTTCTCTCCCCCTTTCCTGTCCATCTCTTTAGCTGTCCAAAATAAAGGGGGGGGGGGAAGACCCCCAAAACATAATGAAGCATTTAGCAGCAAAAGAGCCAGATATTTCCCTTAGGTGTTAGTAGGACCAAAACAGAGCTAAAATGGAGTAAATATTTGACAGAAACATGACTGCAACTGTTTGCTAAGCATTTCATTATATCACTTAAAATGTGATGGTATGTCAGGGTTGGTTTCACAGTTTGTTTCCACTGCCCCTAAGTGGCCAAAAAACAACTTCTTTCAGGTTTTGGAGAGCACAGGGCAGATGTAAATTGTCACTTCCAAATGCGTAATGTGTGCCAGGATAGTGTGGGATATGGGTTCATAATACAGACAAATACATCCACCTGTTCTCTCTTGTGAGAATATGCAGCTCCTCCACATGTGTGTGTCTGTGTGTGTTTGTTAGAGTTGCAGCTTCTGTTAGGACTGCTATCAGATATATTTGTGAAGTTGATTAACTGGGACATTTGGAGAAGTTGGAAAACATTCCAACTTGCCGTGATGACTTTGATTTACTCAGCTTGGTAAAGAAGAAGAAAGCATCATCAGTCAGACTACAATAATAATTCTAAACAAGGTTTCATAAGCTTGTTAAGCCATAGAATTTCCATCTGTTTTATTAGTGATGTCTAACTAATTTTATGTAATTATTTGGTTGAATGAATCATAGTTTAATCACACTTTTGTTCACCTTAAGAACACCACATCCAATAAAAAGAAAAGATTGTAACTCAAATGTTGCTTCAATACAAATGAAGCCACACATTATTCTATGCTTTGGTTCATTTTATTTTACTTTAGAGGGAAAAAATAACAACAAAGAACTACAACAAAGGGACAAGGCTGTTGAAATATGGACAAAGATGATGACCAAATGTATAGCCTAATAACAGGTTGTTTATAAATCCCGCCTCAGTGAGAGGAGGCACAGCCTGAGTAGCACAATTCAGAGCAAGAAGAAAGGCCTTTAAAAACGTGATTACCTCTGATTTCTAACCAGCATGTGAGTGACTGAACTGATTTGACAGGGAGTGAAGATATGCTCCAGATAACACACTCTTTACTGTCTGTTTGTGTCTTTATTCTTAGTAGTAAAGTCAGTAAAGTGTGAACTTGTAGTGATTTACTGTTGATTCAGTTATCTGTTGCTTGTCATGCCCAACAAGCTGAGGAGGGTGAAGAGAGGCAGAGTGGGAGAAGTCTGGCACCTGATAAGTGTGTATAGAAATAATCTTGTGTGTGTGTGTGTGTGTGAGAACTTAGAACAGCACTACATAGAAAACACACACGACTGATGAGCCAGAACAAACATGCTATACTTCAAGCAAGACAAACACACAGCTACTATAAATACACATAAACAGAAAGTACACACAATCTTGTTATGCCATTGCTGACAGACATCATATAGCACACACACATTTCATCTATATCTATATATAGATAGAGAAATATAGAGATAGATATATGAGAGAGAGAGAGAGAGAGAGAGATTCACAGCACCATGGAAGTTGTGCACACACTTGCTAATACACACTGACGCAGCTCTCTGCACAGTATTACACATGCCAGTGAGCTGATGGGAGTGGAATGGCCTTACTCCATGTTTTATGTGTTGGACTTCGGCCCACTAGTTCACTTTGATATGACCCGGCAGCTGAAAACATATTGAGAATTTATTCGTACACATTTTGAAAATTTATCTGGAGACTATTCCTCAGAAGGCCGCCTTGGATTCTGTCTGATCAGTGCTATGTTAGCAATAGCTTGGGTTGCACAGCTTGTGAAGATAAATGTTGACTATTTCATAGAGTAGCTGTGTATTGTCTTTCAGCTCCTCCACAGGTACACTGGTGTTTAAGATGACTGTATTAGGAGACTTGCAGTATACACATGGTGCAGATTTAATCACAAAGTTGTAGCTTTTTTGGCCATTAGATGCTGGTGCCAGACAAACTGACTGTGCTGAAGTAACTGGGAACACCCAGTCTTATTTAAATATAATGTCAAAGAAAGTAATTTACTTTCTTCTGTTAGTCTTGGAAGCAGCTAGTGCTGAACCTAACAATTGTTTTCATTATTGAATAATCTGCCTTTTTTACATTTATTTACTCCATTAACTGTCAGAAAATGGCAGGAAATGCCCAGGGACCAAGATGATCTACACAGGGAGCAGGTCCTCTTCAACAGGGTATGCCATGTTGAACTGCCATGTTTACTGTAGCCCAGAATGGACAAACTTACACACTGGCTCTACATAGGGCCTTTTGTGTTTCAGTTCAATTCCAAATAGAGGCCCTTTGCTACATGACATACCCACACTCACTCTCTCCTACCTTTCCTGTCTCTACTATACAAATAAAGCAGAAATGCGATGTATGGGATAATTTTGCAATAACAAAAAATACAAAATTCCAGCTTTAACAGAAAAATGTGTAAGAGAGGATACGGTGAAAACAAAAGACCCAAACTTGAGCAGAAAAGTATGACACCGGCATTCACAAAAATTGTAAACAACAAAGACGCATTATGTTATGGTGTGTGTGTGTGAAGGAGAAATCTAAAAGACATTACTATTCTTTTCTGCCCTTTTCTTTTGAGTGCTTACACCAATTGATCTCTCCTCTGTAGTGCAAACACGTCTGAACCATGAAATGTGACCCTCCGTCTTTCACTGTCAGTACACTGACAGCTCTGCACATCATCACATGGTCGACAACCGTCTCGCTGGATTGTTTCTGGCTTTGGGAGAAACTCACTCATAACTGCATTTAAACCACACTGCTTCAAGGTCATAAGAAAATCATCTGTGCACCCTGGCTCTTTTTTTCTTCAGAAAAGCGTAAATGTTGAGCCAAGGAACTCTGGGTATATCTCTCCATCGACCCAGTCTGACCTCTCCTCACTCAAATTATTTCGCCATCTACCTCTGTATTAATCTTGCTGTCTTTCCTAGCGCTCCTTATCGTCTCACTCTATCCGTCCGTCGCCTTTCTGCATTCTTCCCTTTTGATCTATCTGTCTGTCAAGGCGACCCTTCCTCTGCTGCATCTCTGTTTCTATCCATCTATCTATCTGAATCTCTGTCTCTTCGGGGGACATGGGCCCAGTCAAATTGATCACATCACCCCATCCATGTCCCCCTTGCAACACACAAATCCCTCTCTCCCCTCCTCCTTGTACACCTCTGGCTGTACAGACAAGACCATCCATCAGCCTCTCTCTCAGTCTCTCTCGAAAACATACCTCTATTTTGACATACAAAGGTGTTCTGCGCCACAACTGTCCACTTGTCTCTTGTATCTGTCTTTTGCATCCTGTACTTTAGTTTTTTTTGCCGATCCGTCTATCCATCTGTCTCTGTCTACCTCAATCCAAACATATCCCTGTCTGCTGTTTGTGTTTCCAAGACGATGCGTTAATACAGTTATGTTCCATCTCTGTTGCTGTGCATGGCAACGCTCCACTGCTTCATTACCACGGCAACAGAAAGCTGTCCCCTTTCATTACAGCACTTATTAATGCTGCATGCACATATGAACACACACACACACACACACACACACACGGCTAAAATCAGCAGGAACAACATGTATGTTTAGGCATGCACACAAACCTTTGGATGAACACACACCGAAATTAAAGCACATACAAAAGAGTGATGCTCAGACTGTATAATTGCCTGGCCATATTAAACGTGGAGCTCCTCCTCCAGTATGTTAGACATTCAACATAATGCAGGACACGCACTACTGGGCTCAACTTAACAGCATTAAGTGCACTTCACTGCCTGGCTAGGGCCTCGGCAAATGATACACACTGCATGCACTGCTGAGTCTAAACTCGGGGCACAATCCGCTGCCTAACCACAAGCTAAAGCCGCCCTCATACACCAGGCAAAACACATAAAGGCATTGGACACTTTTTTTGTTCCTAGTGTAAGAGATTTGAAAATAAAACCCATAATGTTTGTCATTGAGAATATTCTGAATAGGGTGCAATATCTGAAAATGTCAGTCAGGGACAAATGAGGAAAATCGCTTGAGTTTGCTGTAATTTTGTAGCTGTCAATCTTTGATTTCTTTGTGTGAAATATCTTGCAAATGAATTTCTCAAAGTAGACGTCACAAGTTTTTTAACTATATATACAGATGGATTCGCTTACACACAAAACTCTACAAAAAAGTCACTAATAACTTGTGCAAGTAATGTTGTCTTGAACTGACAGATAGATGTTTTTCTCGAGGAGGTGAAACTCCTTAAGGGTGTGTATTAAGTTGATGATACCACTTTTATACAACTCAATGGTCAAGTCAGTTGTCACTTTTTCCCTTCTTGCTTGGCTGGGCAGTATGAGCCCTGCCAAAGGAAATTGGCTGAAAACCATAGCAACTGAGATTACAGGTGTCAAACTACCTCAGCTGGCTGACAACTGTAACATGCAGGCTGTCAGGAGAGCTAAGGCCATCTTAAATTGCCCCGCTGCATCTCATTTATGAAGGGTTAGAGTGACTCCCCTTAAGACTCAGACTGGAAAATGCCAGGTCCAAACAAGAGGGAGATGCTATACTAAATGTACAACATACAAAATTAAGACAAATTCAGAGACAAAAGCAAAAAACCTGAATAAATAAAAGCAGAAATATAATGAATACAGGGCATGAATAGTTTGACGAGTATGAAAATGATGTGTCATATGGCCTTCAGACACCAGATACTACTGATTCTTTGGATTTGTATTGTTTAGTTTAGTTTAGAGGTTTATAGTCACTAATGATTCACTTTGTTCCAAGCTAAGCATCTCCGTTTAAATGCACTTCATTATGTACATCAGGAAGTAAACACATCACTGTTCATACGGCTGTAACGTTTGAGTCTTACTGTCTTCAGGAGGAACTTGAGTCGGCTGCTGGTTCAAGTTGTGTCATTCAGTTCCAGTGTTAACTAGGTTTATACTGGCACTGTTTATAGAGTTATCACATCATGATTCTTTCAGGGGTTTTAAATAAATTATTGAATAAATAACATGTATCACGGCTGAGCTCAGTTCTATTCTGTGTATTGGCAAGAATCTGCCGCTATGATGCGTATCACAATGCACGGGTTACCATACTGGTGATACCAGAGCATGTGAGCGCAGTGGAGTGGGAGCGAGCAGAGATCGTGAACGCCAGGATTATGAATGGAGCGTGGAGCAGATTTTTTTTTTTAAAAGTTGGAACAATTTCTTACCTCCCGCTCCATCCCACTCAATTTTCACTCCAGTTTTGCTCTGGTATGCGTATTCCTATCCCAGTGTGAGTTGAGCAAGGAGCGATATAGGTCGCCAGCATTAGCCGTCACTTCTGTGGATCACTTGTGTAACATCAGATAACTAATGTTAATGCCTTAATGGCTAAAATCTAAATTACAGCTGTTGTCCACAGGGTTTTTCCTGGCTCAGAATGAGTCTTTAGGGGGTAACTATGCACGACAATAAGAATGGTCAGCGTACAGTCAGGGTGAAATGGCTTATAAATAGTATCTCAATATTTTTAGTCTATGCCGTAAATCCTCAAATAGTGCAAACATTATAATCTTGTAGAATATGGTGCATTACTTGATCTCCTTGTTCCTCACTCCACTCCTCGGCCACTCCGCTCCTCAAATCTCTGCCTTTTATCTGTTCCACGCTAAGCCCCAAACATTGTGGGAATAGTCTTCCCCCATTCCGTCAGATTCAGTGAATCTGTGGACAGTTTTAAGCGCGCTAAAAACCTTCTCTACAGACAAGCTTTTTTATAGATCTCCTTGTTTGTTTTTCTCCATCTGGTCGTGTCTCTTTTTAATTTTATCCTCCCTTTTGTTTTATCTTTCCTTTTGTTTGTGTTTTCCGTGTGTTGTTATGTTTATTTATTTGTTGTTTGGAAAGCACTTTGGATCTCTGTGTCAAAAAGGTGCTATATAAATAAAGTTTAATTTACTTACTTACTGTAGATTAAACTATCCAACAGTAAATAAAGTAGTCAGAATGAGCTGAACCTTAAACATCTACAGTAGTAAAATGCAACACAGAGGGGAGTGGACTGCTGGAAATCAAAAACGTTGTCTTTAAGTTAATGTTCTGTTTGTTCAACAGTTGCTGATAATTGCTATTTGAATACATTCAGGGAGGGTTTACATTGCAATGTTTTAGTTCATCATTTTGATGATTTTACTTTGGTGCTGGCTAAAACCTCCTTGGGGAGTCCCAGAAAGTTCTCTATGCAGGAAAACCCCTGGTCTGGTTACTGTGTGTACTCAGCTAAAGATCATTTGTAAGGGAAAAGAAAAATGAATCCACGAACAGAGTGGTGACTTATCTTGCTGCCATATCAATTTCAGGAGAATCTCCTAGTTAAACTTCTATGCATATCATGAATATTTTAAGCTTATCAACTAAATAATTCTGCACTGGGACATCCAGTATTTGGATGAAGTAGTCCATGAAAAATAAGATGTAAAAGTTAATTAAGCAAAATCTGTTATTCCAAAGTGTCAGCTGCACATCTCATTTTCACATCTAGCTACAGGTTGTGAACATTAATTTGGCTGCCACTAAAAACTGCAGTGTCTCTAACTTCTCAGCCAACAAAAGGTAATTACAGATATAAATCAAATCTTTTGAGTTTTAATGATTCGTCATGTTGGCTATTGCACTTGCAAAAGCTGAAAACTAAACCTAATTAGATTCAATACGGGATTCAAAAGGATTTGGATTTAATAAAATGATTGGACTGGATTTAGATGCCATAAAATGCTATTGGACCCAGACCCCATAACGCTGTATAATTTAGGCTTGAAAGAGGAAATAAAAGGCCCTATTTTAACTCTTCTGCTTTCCTGTTATTTACATTTTCTCTTTCACGGTATATCTAATAAGGGAATAGAAAAATCGATAACAGAAAAACCTCAATTTACCTCAGTTGTTTACTTGATGAAGATAATAAGCATCCCTCCTGTTTTGTACAGTCAGAGTATGGCTTAATTTTCATTTCAAACCGATGTATGTTTATTGTTAAGTTGTCTCATGTTTCGTTTTATCCATTCAACTCGTTTCAATGCATTTGGCTGCCAATACACCTGCACATCAGGGACAAGTTGTTCAAACAGGCCCTGATACAAAGGATAACAGCATGTGGTGAAAGGTGCTCTCATTCCTTTTCAAAAAGGATGACAGGCGGAAATAAATGCTTCTATGGTATAATCAGTTACCCAATCTATAGTACAAACCTAAGTCAAAGCGTGGCATTTGAGGTTGTCGAGATAAGGCAATTTCCTTCCTGAAATAAATTGTAATCAATACTGACACAGACCGATAGAACCTGTCTGCAAAAATGAATCTATTTGTGCAACATCCCTTGCTTTTTAAACTGTGATTAGTAACCACTTAGAAGAAGAAAAAAAACTGCAAACAGCAGCGGTATGGTTTAATGAATGAGACCCACTGCAGGGAAGGAGACTTTCCAGGTCACCAGTTTAAGAATCTGGGTCATGGGCTTAAAACATTTAAGTACCCATGTCAAAAAAAATCCCAGACAGGGGCTTTAATAGTAGCTTTAGTATCACTTCCACCCCAGTGGCTGACCGGGGCTTCATGCCCGCTTCCATTCTAACTGGATATATTCTGCATCGGTGGATTGCCTTCATTGAGATACATCAAACATGGCTGTTGCATGGTTCCAGCCTGGATTTCAGGAGGTTTATCTCCCATCCTCTCTGCCATTCTCCTCCTCGCTCTGTGGTTAACAAGGGACTCGTGTCATGTTTGTTTTCCAGCTGGGTGTAATTCAACATCGATAGCACTTATCTGTGCTCCGCTGATCTTCCCTGGCACTGGGTGGGGAAACCAACGGGATAACTCCTCTCGTGTGGCACTTCTGGCAGGCAAACCTCAACAGTGGCTGGAGTTGATCTCAGGAAGAAGTTTTCAAAGTCAGGGTACAGACCAGAAAAAAAGTAGCAGGGGAAGATCAGTCCCAGTCCCTAAGTTAATCCAGTGGAAGTGAAGAAACGTTTTTAGCTGTGTTGTTGTTTAAGTATTCCGAAGGCAGACTGCAAGGTTTTTGAGTTGAGATTTTTGTTAGATAAGCCTAAACTGCCCAACGAATCACTTCTGCCAGGCAAGAAAATTATGAGAGTCCCAGTGCTAGTATTGGAAAACATCAAATTCTACAGTACAGTGCCTTCTTGTTTGTAATTTCAGTCAAATGAAAGTTTTCTGCTGAGAGGTTGACATTTACAGCTGCACTGCTTTATGCCTGCCGTTGTTAATATTATATGGCAGGTGTGAAAAACTCCATGTTAGCCATGAGTTAAAATGAAACTAAAATATTGTCATTGCAGAATTATGTCTCAGACATAAAGCACAGAGCTACTAGCTTTATGATATTCATGAATAATGTTTATTATCCTGTAACAACCCATTTCCTTAAATTATTTTTCGCCAATGCACACACACACACACACACACACACACACAGAGCTCACACACATCTCTTTGTTTCCTTATTGTGCTTTTGATGCCTTTGGTTGTTGTGTTATGTGTTAATAGACATCTGGCTAAAGGAAGACATTTCAGGACAGTGGAGAGAGAATGTGTGTGTTAGCAGTGGCCTTGCTAGTTACCAAGGAACAGCTGGCCATGAAAAGGCATCTTAGGAAAAATATCAATGTGCACCTTTTGTGCGTATGTCTATTTCTATAAACAATGAGGGAGAGCATTTTTTTTAAGCATGCACGTGTGTGTGTGTGTTTGTGTGAGAGAGGTGAGACATGGTAACAGATACAGGACAAAGCCTCACCACAGGGGGAGCCCTCTGCCTCGCCTCCTGTCTCTCTGTCCACTTTGTAGTCTCGCTCCTCTCTTTCTCTCACTCACACACTAGATGGTCTCGTCATCTCTCCTCTTCCCGCCACTCATCAATCATGCGTTTCATCCCTCACTCCCCACTCTTCACATTGTAGTACCCCCCCCCCTTCTCACGCTTCCCTCATCCAGCCCCAGCTCTCTCCACTTCCACGAAACCGCCGGCTCTCACGCCTCTCTATCTGCTATTGTCTGGCAAAACAAGTTGATAGCATTGTATCCAACACACACACGAGTTGCAGATATAAAAAAATAAGTGGGTGGGTAGAGATGAACAGAGGTTAAAGAAGACCAGATTTAAATTGTGATGTAGAGAATTAAAACAAAGATCAAGTATATTTTTATTTTAAAAAACCTATCTTGTAAGGATCTATTTTTGTTAGCATATCTGATACAAATATGTACACAATGTCAGAAAGATTAATATGAAAACTAGTCTACACCCACTGACAAAAGGTTTCTGTTTGTAGCGGTGATGACAGACTTTAGTCAGTTCCAGAGAAAAAGAGAATACGTGTGCTTGTGAGATAGAAGGAACACTTCAATAACTCGTTTGACATCAGCAGGGTATGTTTTGTTTAGGCTAAGTTCCAGACTGCTTGAGGTACAATAACAATCAAATACGAACATGGCAACACAATATTGATGGTGTTTGCAACAGACTTTGTTTACTCAATAGCAAAATAATGAATGACTTTACCACATAAGTCAAATGTAATAATCTAAAATGCGTAAAGGTTTGTAAATATTAATAGATGTGGCATTTGGTTTCATGTTTTTATTGTTGTGTTGTGCTAAAAGGTTGGACCATGAAAGAATGCCATCTGCAACGTCTCAGTCCCATTGTTGAACTTTCTGCTCTGTTCACTTTCACAGTATAAGACTGAGCTAGCTGATTTGAGTGCGGCTGTATCAATGCTTTTGAATTCAGTCTTTACTTTTCTAGAAATATGTATTCAATAGAATTGCTTTATTCATTTTTTTTTGGCTCAGTTTGATGCTTTAAGGTTTGTGGCCTCTTGCACTGCAATTGTTGTTGACAGTAGGTGCATTTAAAAGATGGATTCTCTGTCTGAATTTCACAAGCTATTAAGAGGAATCTTTGGTTCAAGAGGAATCCGTGAACCCAGAGATGCATGTAATAAATATTTTACTTGGTCGATCATTTCTAAATAAACAATACCTGTCACTTTAGATGGAGGTTAGACAGCGAAAGAGTTCTTTTAATCCTTTGTATATCACATTGAATACATGTCTTATAAATTGTATGGCTTAAAATAAATGGTTAGATTGTGTAGAGACCATCATTTTTAGAAGCGCCTCCTTTTCTGGCTTCAATCATTGAGATGCTGATTTTGATCCAGTGGTATTGGAGACAGCTGCAAAATAGTTTCTGTGTGCACTGGAAAACGTCACTTAACTGAACACACTCTGCACCTCTGCCGAGTCCCCTACATTAGTCATTGTTAGAACTGTAATGGTATCATTAAGTATTTATATTGGTACTTGGTATTGGCAAGTACCCTAATGTAAATTCTTGTGGTTATATTTGGTCTGAAAAAAAGTGCTATCAGTGCACCCCTATCTTCCACTCTTATATTTAAAGCCCTTGTGTGTCCAGTGTTTATTTGCCTTTCAAATTACTCGGATGGCATAAGTTTATCACAACATGGACTTTGAAACTACATGTATAACAGAAATCCTGCGTTACTAACTGGTGACATGGAGTTTGGAAGATGTGGGCGTTTACCACATATGGGGCACAAGGGCTGAACAAAAAGATGCCATTAGAGTGCCCATTCAAAGCTTTGTTTTGTGTCAAAATAATTTTATTCTGAGTGCAAAATATTCAACAAAATTGCTTAAAGGCTCTTTTAGGCATTAGCAAATGAGTTTATAAATGAAGTCTGAAATCAGGACAATCCACTTCAAGGTGTGCATTTGTTTGAATCATCATGGATTATTCCCTAATTAATGAAAGTGGAGGTTTGAAATGACAGAGAGGGTGAGGAAACATTACATGCAGCTTTAAAGCCAACAACTTTGATCTGCTGTGGTTGCATTGGCACATGAACTTGTAATTTAATTTAGCATATATAATATAAAATGGTTGAATAAGAGATTGTAGAGAGAGAGAGTACACATCTGAATATTGCGCTGCAAACACTATTGCATTTTACATCAGCAGAACCTTATTGAGAAGTTATACCTTTCAAATCTTCTGAAGAGCAAAAAGCACTTCAAGGTTTAATCAGCAGTGTTGAGACCTTGAGTTTTTTTAACTGCATTAAATGTACTTCAAGTGTCAGTAGTCTTCTCAGTGTGAATGAATCATTGTTTGGTATTACTTATTCCCCCATATTTTTTATACGAGCCCCAGGGGAAAAAAGAGGTTGTCTTAAATTGCAAATACGGAAGGTATTTGTTTTTTTTATCCAAACATTCAGAGATATGGCGGAATAAATAGTTTCTTAGTAGGAGGGTTGGAAGAGAAGGTCAGATACTGTGGGACAGTGGCACCAAAAATAAGAACTCATACACAGTTTGATATACCGAAAAAATGTAAAGCAGTCTGAAGCAGATAAACTTTATATTATATATCCTTTTTTTGTTAGTTTGTGTGCCGTTTCCAATAACTTGTCATCATAATAAAAAAAATAATAGTATCTTTTCTTTTACCTCTCATTGAAATGTATTTATGTATTTATTTGTATTGCTGGAAATGGCTGTTAATGATTTTATCTACAGGGTTGGTGAGAGCCAGACAGAAATACAAAACAATGCTTCATGTGGCCAAAAGCTGCACATAGCTACAGTTGAGTAGAATGTTCATTCTCAGTGGGTTCGACACAAATGACAGTTATTTTATTCATTATTAATATCAAAAATATTACATCGTAGAGTTGTAATGTAGTTATTTGTTTGTCTCAGAGTATTACCAGACTGTTACAGGGACTGCACCTTACTGCTCTGTCTACTGGGTCATGAGGTTATCTTGACAACGGTGTTTAATCAATACCAGCCTACAACCATCTGTGTGCTGTTGCCAGTAACTGACCACTTAAGCAAACATGTGTACTTGTGCGTGCAATTAAGTGCTGGGATAGAAAATAAAATGATCAAATTTGATGTCTTCACATTTTAACAGAGACAACACCTAAAGCTATCTTATGAAAGATGGATCTACCCGTATTATGCCAAGGCCTTTGAAAAAAAACAAAACACTAAAGACACTTAACTTTTTTATAAGATAATAAGAACAATATAATGGAGAAACTAATTGCAGAGCGCAAGGGTTAGACTGTCCTGAAAGTATGAGTATTCTATTTTAATATGAGAAATAAATGCAGATACGATAACTAAAATAACAACATGTAGAGGAGTTAAAAAATAATGAAGAGTAATGTTGTGGACAAAGATGTTAGATATGATTATAGTAGATATGATTCACAGGGAGAAAGAGTGTTCTTCCACTGCCTCGAATGTTCCTCAACAAAGTGCAGAGCAACTGGCTAAAATAATCTTGACACTAAAGTACCCTACAAAAAAAAGCCTAAATATAATCTATTAGTGATTAGAATTAAACTTTAAATTCAAAATCTGTCCAGTTGACTTTTCACTGTGCTCTTGTAAAACTTTTTGACATTGGTTTCACTCTATCCCGAAATCAACCATATAAATAAATTCACCATATTGAGCCGGCAGGAGAGACGCTCCATGCTGCACTGAAACCCTGTCTCGCTGCTGCTGTTCTCTAGTTTATTCAAAGTTTCCTTAGTGTCCTTTTTAAAGCAACATTATGTCACTTTTCTACCTTAAACACTTCAAAGTAATTTAGATGCTACACTAAGTTGTAATAGGGTGAATGGTGCCACCGTCATTCCCACTCTGCAAAAGGCTTAACAGCACTAAGTCAAAACCACCATCTATGTCACAGATTTTGGTGAAACTGGATCATAGCGTTTCCTGATGGACAGTAAAGTATAATGCTAGTTAGCTTATCCCTATTGCCCTGGACGCCCAGAACTGGGTTCTCAGAGCGCAGGAAGTGTTGATGACACTGATAGACAGGAGCGTGTGGCGAAACCGAGCCGGCGAGCCGGCTATGTAACGGGGCTCAGCAGCTTCTATGGTAGTGGCTAATGGCAGAGACGAGGAGAGCTAAAAGGATGACGGAGCAAGCTAAGTAGAGAAAAGGAGAGAGAAGCTGCTGGACAAGAGTAAAACCTAGACTGGCTTTTAGTTGTTGGCCAGAGCTTTGTGAAATAAAAGTCTGCAGACAGACGCCCAGCTGGCAGTCTTGCTGTTGTACTAGTAAGTTATATTAGCTGGCCTGCTATGGCTTGTGTTGTTGCACTTGTTTGATGTTTGGCTGTGTTAGCAAAGTTGTCTTGCTAGTTTGTGATCATAAGTAATGTATGTGTTCAAAACAAATACATGTGTACAGCTGTCCATATTTACAACAGTGGTATTGAAACTGGGGGCACCAAATTGCAAAAAGTTGTTTTGGCAACATATCTTATAGATCATACAATAATAGGCTATTTAATATGCTATTAATGAATATGTGTTTATTCATTTGGCAAATTTTCCACTGGACATTTGGCTGTTGATGTTTTCATCTGCTGGACAACTACACATGATACCAGCCAAAAGCTGGCATATGCTGGCTAACATAAACCCTGCTTCTAAAGCTGCCTATTCTTTGAGTCTGCAGCCCAGTTGTTGAGATTTGAAGAGGCCTGGAGCATTTTGTCTGTTGTTCCAACCTCTGGAAGTTTTGACTTTCAGGTTTAAAGGGTTGTACAGTCATGCTGTCATGCCATTTGTATGCTTCTGACTTATTCAAAAGTTTAGTGTGCACTGTGTGCGGGTTATGTCTGATGTCAGATTTGGCCTCTCCACAGCGGTTGTTACGTGTTAAAACTGATTTTACAGATTATTCTGAAGGTACTACATGGCTTGGCTTCATTTCTAAACTTCTAACTCCCTTCAAGCCAGGCTTCACCCCGAGGTCTTTGGGCAGCCCCCTTCTGTCTGATCCACAGTCTTGAGTGAAGACCAAAGGAGACCAATTTCAGTCGATGTACTGTGTGTGGAACAACCTGTCCAAGCAGCTAAGGCTAGAAGCAGCAATTCACTTTGTTCTAGCTGTAAAGCCTGTTTCTATGAGATACATTTCTTATTTAGCCTTCCAGGATCCTCTCTACTTCATTGGTGGGTTGCATCTTAGTCAGACATTATCAAAACCCCAAATCCTTTTACAATCACTGGTTTTTACCAGTTTTTCCAAGTCAGAAAGATCAGCTTTGTATTCTACTGAGATGTAGGCTGCATTTAGAAATCCACTTGATTCCAGTAAGCGCTGTAGACCTCATCTGAAAGCTCTCGATAGGCCTGCAGCTTTATTAGCAGTATGTGTGAGCTTTTATTTAAGTCAATTCAGATGTGTAATTTGGATTGGGTACCACTGCTGGCTTAAGTTGTACAGATGTGTCTTAATGACAAGGTGTTGTGTCATTAAGTCTTTCATGATTTGAGGTTTATCACATATTTTTTTCATATCTACAGCTTTCCAATAGAGAGAGGTGATTTTGTTCAACATTCTAGCTATAGGAGTATGTGTTTGTGCTTGTCATTTATTTTTAGTGCAAGTGTCTGTACCTGCACTGTAGGCACATGTTGAAGCTGCTAATAGGATCCAGTGTCATGAAAAATGAGACACTTATTTCCTTTTCCAGTTTTAGCAGCAACCAGACATTGAACCTCTACCAATATTTTTACAAAGAAACCCTTGAACTTGCTGATTTCCTCCTGAGCTTTGCCTCAGTAGTATCTTATTTTGATACCCGCGGGAGATCAGAGCTGTCATAGTTTTTCCTTTTTTAAAATTTGTTTAACCTATTGAGCTATCCTTGTGAAGCTATTTATTTGCTTTTATTGGAAGAGGCAGACCCAGTATTATTTTACAGTGCACTACTGTGAGATACATGATCAAAATCTGTATCTTGACCACTTTAAACTATTTTAGGCATGTTTAGGGAATTGCTTTGATCTACCCATGGCAAATATTCTCAGATGTGTTTATGCGTGGACACACAACACACACAGGATACTGGGAAAGCTCAGGAGATGCTCAAACCTGTTAGAGTCAACATACTGTGGTTTTAAAGAGGCTGAAGATAAAATGAATGTGATGATGAATAAATCAAACACACAGCATCTATTTGGAAAAGAATATAATGCCGAAAACAGAAGTGATGGGTGTATCATATTCCACTAAGTCAAAATTTGAGCAATAATACACAGCAGTATGAATAAATATTTAATTAATTGGTGGTGTTTGATTATATCCCACCATGCATAATGTGTGGTTGTATCATTAGATTTTAAGACAGTATAGTATTGCCACTGGTGTCTGCTATGATTATTCAGAACATCTCTATTACAGAATCTGAATCTTAACTGATTACACTAAAAATGCCCATTTGCACTGTGTGAGTTGCACACAGTGACAGATTTTAGATTGAAACCCACCACACCTTTCAGTACATACTTACCACAAGTACCGTATGGTTGACACCAGGGCTGCAACTAACATCATTTTCATTGTTGATTAATCTGTTGATCATTTTCTCGATTCATTAGTTATTAGTTATTCTACAGTCTACAACCCAACCCTG
>NW_023339984.1:6474210-6476006 GCF_004916995.1 Morone saxatilis | reverse complement strand
GCAGACAATATTCACATTTGAGGAGCTGAATGTTTGCATTTTTTCTTAAAAAATGATTGTGTGTAGTCAGCCTTTTATTCCCATTGTGTGAATTGGTTGTTACGTAACGTAACCTTCCCCAACTTTCTCGGTTGCCCGTGGACTGATTTTGTAGAAGTTTTTATGTAGGGCTATTGTTTTGATTTTTCCGTCAACAAACATCAAAGTCCAAAGTCAAAGCTAACATTACTGCAAAGCCTAGCTGGCTAACATTAGCTTGCTTGCTAACATGGACAAATTGCTAGCAAAATACTGTCCAGAGTCCTGGGGCTGATCTGGCTGGTAAATTGACTGGCTTGCCATTTGCAGGTTTCTTTTTCGGTTGGCATTGGGGTTGACTGGTGCCAGATAACTTTAGTAAGTGAGGCTGGGTTGCAGCCTTAGCGTAGTTTGTTTGCTTGCTAACATTATCGCTAGCAAAATACTATCTAAGTAACATTATTCTAAATATATATTCCTGCGTCCAGTCTAGTGTACATGAGACTTTTGGCCGATGCCGACTGCAGTTCACGGTTTCTCTATTAAAAATAGTTTCTGATAGTTATATATAGAACCTTTTAAATGTAGCTAACGTAATGCACTCATACTGTAATAGAATCATGTGTTGTAGGCAGACAATAATGGGACATCCAGGCAGATGAAATTTCCAGTTAAAATTTAAGATGTTTTTAAGATGTTTTCATCTCAAGGTGTTTATAATGGAGAGATCAGGCTGGAGCCCAAAAATTGCATTTAATAGCAATAATAACCAACCATTATGGACCAATATCGCTTTTATGAAAACATGACTTTTTTGTCTACATGTCTGTCTTCATGGAGAGTTCTTTCATTCAAGTGTTATATATCATTAAACTGTGATGATGATGATGATGATGATGATGATGATGATGATGATGATGATGCTGCCTTCTAGGAGTTATTTTGTGATGAAGTGTTGTAATTTACAGTAATCTTTTTTGCATCCACTTCAGCCTCACCTGCTTCTACTTAAGTTGTTGATTTCCCGGGATGACTTCTGACAGCTCTGAGAACATTTCTTCTATCCAGCTGTGGATGTATAGTGCAGTGTTAGCATAAGGATTTTCCAGTCACGTAAAGAAAGTCACAGCACTCATACCACATCCTGTCTTTAGGCTGTTTTACATTTGCCCACCCAAGCTTCTGATTGTTGAATATCTGTATAAAAAGAAGAATATACAAAAGGCCATGCTGTGATTGTGAGCTGAAAGATGTTCTGATGAGAAACACAATTTGAGCTGAATCTGTGGATATTTCATCCTGTCAATGTGAGGAAAGTCAACCAGAAGGATGAGACATCCTCACCAGCAAAAATAGATTGGAAGCAAAAATATGAGGTGGAGCACAGATGTGTTATTTTATAGTGACAGTGTGTGAGGGTGGAATTGTCCTTCACGTTATGTTTTCAGAAGCCACAATCAAAATCAAATGCCGATGTTTTTCTGTTGTTGTTCACCTAATTACAAACGTCATTAGTACTGTCTTGTTTGTCCTTGGGGCAGGTTACTTGATGTTGGTGTCAGCAGTTCTCACCTCTGTTCTCTCACCCCACGCTCTCCATAATCACTATAACTCAACTCACACTTACAGTGATTTTAATTGCAGCTTGGTTCTGTTCATGTGATAAAGCTTTACACAGGCTCTCCTGAAGCTCCCAACCCCCCACTGGCAATGAACATGTAATTTCATATAAGTGATTTGATATATTTACACCCAGCTAAATTCTAGCACAGGACGAG
>NW_023339984.1:6470539-6474146 GCF_004916995.1 Morone saxatilis | reverse complement strand
CAGGACGAGGCTGGGAGCTAAATTGTTGAAGGCAGGCAGTGGAGCTGGTTTATAGAACATTTTAATATGCAATGTTTTCCATGTCTGCTTGAGCTACCATAAGGGCACCATTCATTCAAAAAGCACCATTTTGGGCAGTGAAAAAGCTTAGTAAAGACAGTGAAGTCGCTCCATGGCCTTAAGTCTGATCTTGTAGAGTTGTGATTGTAGAAGCTGATATTTGCCACAGCGGTAGCTCTCAGGCTTGCCAGCACAAGTGATACTTCTCATATGCTCAGCCTAGATTACCAGGTGTGACTCAAAGCTACTGTGCATCACTTGTTTTTAATGCATATAAAGACGACGTCTGTGCTGAGACAACTTTAGTATTCACATACGCAAGAGACCCTGGACATGTTCCTGTTTTGCTCTGTCAGACAGAAGCTGCGTCGACGTGTTTGTGCGTAAGAGAGAAGCGTTACAAAGAGTCCGCTCGGACTGTTTGTTCTTTTGGAACAATGTACTCTTTTGCCCTGTACACGCCTGTTGCCACGGCAACAGTGCAATATTCTGACACCGAGGTGGAGAAAAAAAGACTTGACTCTCTGACGCACGTGAATCATAAAAAATGCGTGATTTTGCTCTCCTTCTTTGATCCTCTCCCTCTCTTTGCTTTCTAATTCCTTAATTCCTGTCTGGGCTGTGTGTCGCAGTCGCTGAGCTGCTCTCCTCTCTCCTCTGTTAGCTCGCTCTGCCTCTGTCGCATTGAATCCTCCCTGTCTGACTGTGTGTGTGTGTGTGTGTGTGTGTGCGTCTCTGCCTTCGCTCTTCAGCTTCCCTCTCATATTTGCTGCAGTGCTTTGATTCGAGCCTGAACGCTTTAAGCTCACAGTGGCAACAAGAGGTCACACTTTTAGACGCACACATGCACACAGTCACACAGTCACACTCTAACGCCTGAGTGTGTTAAAACAAGGGACAAAGTGCATCAGCTGTGTATGTGTGTGTTTATGCCCTTTCTGACACCCAGGGCTAAACCAGTTCTGTGCAGCAGTTTTAATACTTAATGAGATGTCTCATCACATATACACATGCAGTATAAACACTCTTTATTTCTCTCTTCCTTCCCAGTCTTCCTCTCACACACATACTTGTATCGACACAGGGTGTCACAAGATTTAACATCAAAAGGGCTTGACAAGATTGACTCTGGAGGGGCCATAGGAAATGATCCATGTCGTGGCTAGCTACTGGCCATCTTTTGATGCATTCGTTACAAATTGAATTTGTCAGTGTGGTCAGCACGCAGCATTGATCTGTCTGCTTAATTGATGTGTGAATTGTTAACTCATCACTCGTGAGGTTGCCCGTGGCTTTGTGATGCGCTGCTGTGCCGCTAATAGTGTTTAATGATGAAGCTAAGTCTGGAGGAGGAGGGAAGTACAGGCGGATAGTTTCCTGCCTCTTGTCATTTAACTGTCTTCATTACTGGAACACACTGAGCATCCTAAACACTCGGTGGCATGCGCCCTCACAAGTTATGAGATCATCACATCAAGAAATTGAGCAAAGCCAAATGTCGGCGTTACACGAGACCTGCCGTCAGGGACATTTCTGTGTGGACATGCAGGGTGGGAGGTTTTACTGCCCCGCAAGCCCCTGGCTGCTGATTCTCAGACAGGTGGAAAATTGTCCCCACAAGCAATCTTTGAACAGGGAGTAATGGAAAAGGAATGGAGATGGCAGTGGACCACACCTGCCAGGCGAGTGCTCAGAATCCCTCATTTGAAAGTGATGCGTGTTTGATGCCGTGCTGCTGTTTCACCGGGTGTTTTTGACATTGTAATGTTTCATTTCATCCCTGCTTTTACACCATGATTATCAGTTTTCATCTCCTCTTTTTCAACACCTGACTATTGCATTTGCTCAGTGCTTTTTAGCTTCCATTTCAGGTCTGGCTTTTTTTCAGAGATTAGAATCATTCAGTTTGATATCTAAAGCATTTTTCAGAGTCCAGAAAGAACAGCACATGGGCTGCATTTATGACTGGGTGGATCAGATCCTGGTTGTGCTGATTGACAGGAAGCTTAGAGACTGACAGAGCCGTCTGTCCCGTCTGTGTGAGACACTATGTAGCCCGTCCTCCTCCGTCTATTCTTTTTATTCAGGCAGGGGGATTACAGCAAAGAAAGCAGCAAAGCAAGCAGTGAAGGGATTATCGAACAGCAGCAAAGGGATTAGAGGGGAAAGTTGCCCCTCAACAGAGCAGCAGACCCCTGTGGCCCATGTAAGAGACTCATGCATGGGTTAGAAAGCTGGCTCCTCGACCAGCTGCGGCCGCATGGCATTGCCAGGGTTCCATTGAACTCCTTTAGTAGGTGTTTGACACGCAGAGTTGCCAAGACTTGATGGCTCTTCACAGTGGGTGTTTGCTGTTCATTTGGACAGTGGCAAAGCGGACAAAGGGATGAGCTAAGAGAAAGCCACAAAGGGGATTTGAACTCATTTATAGATTAGAGGCAGGAGTTATTAAACAGTTTCAGTCTGGGTTCCAAATGACAAATTTAGTCTGTGACCTCAGGACCCAGGGAAATGAAAACGCTGGCTTCTCTTGTGATGTTGAGACCCCATCAAAGCAGCTTCTTGACCCATTTTGAGGCAGTGTCAGCTGAAGGAAGCAAAAGCTACAGAGAAGTCATGTTTTTATCTGGAAGTGGCCAAATGTTGACACAAAACAATGCTACTTTTCTCTGAGTAGCTGACTGGATGTTGACTTTTACTGACACTGTAGCTTTAGCTGTGACATGACTAGAGTAATTAACATTAAAACTTGATTGGTTGTCAGATAAAGTGTGTCACTTGAAGGTACTATGGATGTTTTCAGCACCAGTAGTGCTGTAGAGAAATGTTTTCCTCTTATATACATTACATGTAATGTATATAAAGGCAAGGTAATGTGCTATAAAGGTAGCAGTGTTCCAGTAAAACCAGCCCTGTTTTATATTAAAAAAAAAAGTCTCTGTGAGGTTGTACTGATATGGTCACTCCGTTAAGTAGTTGATAATTGATAAAACACTGTTTTAGTCGTTTATCAAACACAAATTAGCTGGTTCCAGCATGTTAAATGTTACTGTGTTTCTCTGAACTATAATTGATACTTAACATGATCAGTAATTTAAGATGTCACTTTGGACTGTAGGAAATTGTGATGGACATTTTTCATCATCAAATACATTATATATTGTTAAAAATAAAAAATCAACAGATGAACTAGTGGAAATAATCAGTAGTTGCAATGAATTCAACCTGTATGTGTGTGTGTGTATCTATATGTAAGGCCTTTAGGACACACAATGTGTGAGAAATGTTGAATTAAGCAGATTGTTTACAATGGAAACTCCACAGGGTATCTTTTTAACAAGAGCCGGCGCCCTCATTAAGCTGCCAAGTGCCCGATTATGTGCAACAAAAGGTGATTACTGATGCCCAGCGAGTGGACCAAACAGCTATAAGATAGCCTAGCCTTGTTTTAAAAAACTGTTTCTGTTACCTTTTTTAAAGGGGAACTTCGGCAGATTTTTACCCTAGTCTTGATCACTAGAGGTCCCCGAGTACTGTCGATAGGAAA
>NW_023339984.1:6455609-6470514 GCF_004916995.1 Morone saxatilis | reverse complement strand
CTGAGGAAAATATAACAGACCAGAATTGGTTCTAGCGCAAAACTGGGAGATCCTGCAGCTAACTGCCAGAGCTTGCCCAGTTCGTTGATAAGTACACTTTCTTGGGGCATATCTAAAGAGTGCCTGTTTGCTCCTGCTAACAGACACGAACATGGGTAATTAAAATGTCTCGTGCAACATGGATCAGGCCCTTACATGACAACAAGCATGCCTTGTTCAATCAAATACGTTGTGCAGAAACCGTACAAGAACGCAGTACTGGCTCTGCCTACCCGTTTTTTTTGGTGTGGTTCACGTCCGGCTCGCTTACTGAAAGCGCAGAATAGATCGATACACGGAGCAGGATAATCTTCGCGACAAAAACAAACAGTTATTTCCCGCTCAAAAAGTGTCCATTGTTCCTTCACACACTACTCTCGCGCAGTTTTCGACATTCCGTGGAAGAACTTGCTTCTTCGTGCGTTTCCCTCCAACAAGTGGAAATCCCCGGGACCTTCAGGGGGCGGGCATTCAGCGTCAAGCCCAGAAGAAGAAGAGGAGGTGGAGGACTCGGAGAAAGGAAGAAGTATCCCTCCCCCACTGGGGAAAAAACCGAACCATTTTTTCTCACAGTAGATCAACACACGTTATTCTTACTTCCAGCTTCTTCCCTTGTGAATCACCTCCGATCTTCCACTCTCTTCTCGTTCTGTTGGTTACCTGGAAAGTGTCGCCTTTATGAGTTCCCGTTGGGTATTCACTTGTTGGAGGGGAAACGCACAAAGAGAAATGTTTGCTTGCAGCGAAGGTGTGGAAAATCGTTCAGAGGTACGGGGTGTGGAAAGACCATGGATCATTTTTGAGGGGGAAATAAACGATCTTTTTTTTCGTCAGCGAAGGCAGTATATCTCCGTGATCCGATTACTCTCTGGGGCTTTCGGGTGGGAAGCGAGCGGGGGTTGAAAAAACGGTTAGGGCGCGACAGTACTGTTTTGTACAGGTTTCTGGGGCACAACGTATGGGAGTTTGAAAAGGGCATGGTTTTTTGTTCGACAGTACTCGGGGACCTCTAGTGATCAAGACTAGGGTAAAAATCTGCCGAAGTTCCCCTTTAAGTGTCACTTACTTTGAAGTTTTGTCTGTTGAAATTAAATGTTCACCATTTTCTCTCAATATGGGACATACGTTATATTGCCACTGCACATGGGAACAAACTAATCTGTTTTTGTAGATTAGTAGGCCTTCCATTAATGTAGTCATTATTACAGCATAAATATTCAACAAATTCAAACACAAATTATTGCTTTGACCACAAGGAAGCCACCGGAGGCCTCATTAAGAGAGAACAAGAATCTTTAGTTGTGGTAAATGTGTGTTAAATGCACACCAATCATCGATAGTAGTCATCTTGCACACAGCGTGACAGCCACAGGAAGCCATTCATAGATGTGTGCTTAAATTTAATATTTCACTCGACTTTTGAACAAAAACTGAAGCTTTTATTTAAAAACATTCTCTGCAAGGGCACCGCAATAAGTTGAGTCAGTTTTAGCTATGCCAGAACAGAGGGACATTTGATGTCTTCATGTGAGAAGTCTGACGTTCAGTATTCCGATTAAAAGCACATAAACTGAAGAAAATGTCAGGTGGGTAATTTGTGGAAATAGCCATGATAATCTCCACCAGAATGGTACCTTTTTCATAAAGTTCAGATTTCCACTCTACTAAAATCTCTTGTTTTTTTTAAGTAAAATTATGAATTTAGTGACAGATGTTAGCGTCGTAGTTTTGTTTTTAGTGATATCAGCAAACCAATCAAGGTCATAGCAGGCAGACTGTTATCTTCCACTTCTCTATATTCACATATGCAAATTTGATTATGTTGTTATTAATCAAAGCTGTCACTCAAGTCGGCTGACAAATGGGTCACGACATCCACTGTGCTACACAATTGCCCCTCTGATTTAATCTGATCACAATTAAGTATCAAGCTATTCTTTAATTCTGGTACCATAGCAACCTTTCCTCTCTGGACACTTCCAGTTAACCCAGTATAAAAAGTGGTTACAAGCCAGCCGTGCATGGCTTAGTGGTGCATATATATATTATTGATACTCACTAATAAATTACTAACTAAATCCATACATGAGCTTGACAATGTCAACTAGTGCCTGCTGCCAGCATGATCAATCTACTCACCGATCACAAACCTAACGGAGAACGTGGCCGCGGATCAATTATGCCAGCTGAGCGACAGACCTGATTGATTTAGTGTGGTTAATCAGTACTTAATCAGATCTGAAGAACCTGTTTAAAGACGGCAGGGTGTCAGGGTAGATCACATCCAGCCACACAGGAATTAACTTGTTTGGGAAAGAGACAAACAAAGAAAATCCTTCAACCCATCCAGAGACAGACTGAATTTTGATGTGCAGGGAGGGGCGGATTGAGGGAATAAAATAAATATAAAATAACCCAAACTCTGTCTGCTTCCAATAATCCATATATCCATATCCCTGTCACATTATGGTAATACATGTGATAAAACTGTACAGTCTAATTAAATTACTTCCATTGATCAGGCAGGGTTTTTGGCTCATGAAACAGTCTTTTCACTTGAATATTTGTTGTTGAAATCTAATTACTAGTCGGACACAATAATTCTGAAAGAGCTGCGATTTGACAGGCTGATATGAAATGCAGGACTCAAGCTTTCAGATACATGTTCACTCCGACCAGCATTGAGCTGAGCAGTCTGTTTTTTAGTGGGACCTTGACAGACAGGATTATACAAGGATGTGATGATATTTGCTCCAAACCAAAGCTGGCCTTCACTTGAGTCTTTCTTGTGCCCTTATTCTTGCCTATTGTGTAGAATATGCAATAAACACCAACACAAAGCAGATTCAGTTATAGTTAACTTTATTTGTAAGTACAGATAGAACAACAATTACCGCTTTTATTTGATACGATTTGTTTCCCTTTTTGTGCGCTCCAGCTCATAGTCCTTCATTGGACTTCAACATACTTAGGTCTTTAACAAGTAAATGTAAACTACTTCAGTAAATTATGATATGTAAGTAGGATTATTTAGAAATAAGAACTTGACATCTAGTGAACATTTATGATGCAAATTCCATTGAGACATTTTAAATCTGGAGGCTGTCATACCTGCTAAACTAAGAGTAAATAAGCAGTTTGGTTTGTTTTCATAAAAACACACAAAGAAAAGCAATAGAAAGAAAAGAAATGTCACAGACCCTATTTTCATACCCTCAGCAACAGTTCACCTCCTGATAGCATGAGCTCAAGGTTATATGCCCCTTTCTGAAACAAATAAAACTTCAGTTGTGTGTACTTTATATCTGATTTATTCTTTTTTTTCGCAGACACTGAACATTGTCATAAGCACAGTTTTTACAATCACTGCTGGCTAAGACATAGAGAAACACAGCGATACAGTTTACATTATTGCATGAGTCAATGTCATCATCTTACATGTGCAAATTTACACTGTAGAGGGGTATGGAGAAGAAAACATGAAGAAAAGGTGGTTGGTTGGATCAATAGATGAGGCAGGGAAAGCAGATTAACAAGGAGAGCTAATAAGGAGAGGAGGAGGGAACTTTACATTTATTGTGCAACAGCTTGTCAAAAACACTTCAGCATCTCCATCCCATTCAACAGATTGATAAAGTCGGGGGTACAGCGAGGCATGGCAGTGGGCGTATCAGTGTTCTAATTAACCACAGCATGGCTGCTCAGTATTGATGCATGGTTCAAAAGGGGACTCATTCTCAGAGGTAATGGAGCAAAAATGCTGGAAACAATCCAGTCAAGTACAAACTGATACTTTAATTTTGTGTTTGGGTCGATGTATTCTGTTGAACGTGCACAGACCTTTGTAGTCTCTTTTCTGGTTCGCCAAACACTGCACGCTTCATTGTATTACAAGCAGATTGTGACACTTCTGTTCCGGCTATAACTGATGTGATCAATTTTTTCCTGCTTGTCCACGGTCTACTTTTACTGGTCATGGTAGTTAAACATTCAATTTGGCCTCGGTTTCCTTGAAATAGTTAAAAGGCCTGCAGCTGACAGTTGACAAGTTGAATCTTGTGGGTTTAATTCAGTATTTAACTACATCAAAAAACTGAGTGGGGTCATTGCTGCATTGCCGTTAAATGTTTCGGATACAGCGTTACTATGGAGATGCAGCCACACCACTGTGCAGTGTATTTGGTTTTGTTTCCTTTTGATCCAGGCAGCACTCAAGGACTGGGAGTGTTAGCGTGAGTATTTTGCATTGGTGCATGTGTATGAATATTTCATTTCTTTTACAATGTGTTTTCAGCTCTGGAGGTGCAACATTATGGAGACTGTCTTAAAATTTGCTTGCTTGCACACACATACACACAGCCATTTAGACTCATTTATGCAAACACACACACACGCATTAGAAATATAAAGCTGAGTGCTGCTACTGGGAGTCTCCAGAGTCTCTTATTAGTCCGGCTAATTTCACATCATTTGACAGAGAATTAATTCATAAATTAATCAGCAGAGCCTCAGAAAATATCACATGCCTCCATTACACCACCATGTAATCCCATTTACACCTAGCATTAAAATCCCCATCCAGACAGAAGGCCATTCACCATAATCTCTGCCTGGTTCTGAAAAGACAGGGTGGAACCACTCCTCCTTTCCAACATTGAACTAAAAAGGCCCAAAAGCCACCATACAAACTCTGACTTTACACCTTTTTAAATGATTAATTGGTTTTAGTGGGCCACCCTACAGCCGGCTTTGGATTAAGAAGGCCATTTTTTTAGATTATAACAGAGGTACTTTATAAAAATCACACCTAATCCTGTTTGGGTGTTTCCAACATGGCCTACAGCTTCATTTCAACAATGTTGCCACAGCATGCTTCTGCTCTGGGATTTTAAAGACAGCTGTGAATAGGGAAACATTCTCAACACCAGTACAGATCTATCAAGAAATAAACCATCTACTATTACTGATACAGTAACAGAATACATTTTCACTTTATTGTAATATTGGACGTTTCTGGCATGTACATTTGTGTCCCAAAAACATAACATGGTGCCACTTGTGTGTTGTGCTTCTCTAATTGTGAAAATATTTGTATCATATATATCAAAAACAGGTTGGTCATTGTGATTTCTTTCCTTCAGCCACTCTGGACTTCGTGTTTTCCAAAGAACAATTTGAATTTCTTTTACATGCAAAAAAAGTGAGTCTAAATCAGTGATTACACAGTCTGAGGATGCAGTGCGACTAATGACAAAAATGTGTTGAAAAGGCGAGAATGCCCAAAGATGAAAATATTGTTTCCATATGAAAAAAATATCTGGTAATACATCTTTAAGTCTATCTTTCTTTGTCTGAACTGTGCTGATTACAAAGAAAAACATTTAGTAGTCATCAATATAAAGTTTCACCTACTCACTTTGAATATATTAGGCAACATCAACAGCACTGAAATGGAAACTGTGGCATTTAATTGCAAGTGGATGTTACAACCCTGTTAGTGTTACACACAATAAGACTATTATTTAAGTAATGGAATGTATCACAATTTGAATATATCTTTCTAAAATATATCATTTTCCACAAATTAAGACATTAATAATTGTACTGAGGAACTGCTATGACCTAATCACCACATGTAGGGAGTACTAGGGAGAATTAAGCAGAGTTTGATTAGTTGTACAATTCAATAAGGAGTTCCTATCAAATTAATGTATTATTTAGGATTGCCATATTATCTACTCTTAACACCAATCAGGTGTCTGGATATGCATAAGCAAACAGAAAATGTACAAATTGCGGGCCAAAATGTTCTGCAGTACTGCCACAGATGAGACTTGCCTTTGACGAAAAGGATTCCTGTTTTTCCTCCTAATCCCCTCTGTTCCTCCACCTCACCATTTCCAGAATCAGATTGTCTAACTCCCGCCTCCTACCACTAATACTCCCCCTGCCTCCCTCTAACTCTACTCCTCGATTTCTAGTATCAGGTCATCTCCCTCCAGGGAGGAATCGGTCATGACATGGACCACCTTCACCGTCCCTGCCACCGGGGAGTTGACCACGGTCTCCATCTTCATGGCCGAGAGGACACACAGCGGCTGACCCTTCTCCACCTTTCACCATTATAAAGACAGTTCACAGAGCATTAAAAACACGAGTCAAATGTGCAGACCACTGAACAAGTGCTGTAGCTGAGGTTAACAAGAAAAGTACAGGGCTTAACATATCTGAGTACGAACAATATAAAATCAGACTTTTACCAACTCTTTTGTTTAGGCAGAGTTCTTGTACAACTGCTTGTGTTTAGACAACATTTAACAAGTTTAAAAACAGACTATTTATTTACCAAGGGTAACCAAAAAAAGAATATTCTTTGTATCGGTACTGGAACTTAGGCATTGCATTGGTAGTACATTTTCTATACCATGGTTTAAGATGAATACTCTATTCTAACTGGCTGCAGGGTTCCATTAATTCCTGATATAGGACACCTAGTTAAGTGTTAAGTAGTTCCAGTCCAATGTTTTTGTTTGTGCATCTCAATAGATCCTTTCTAAATGTTAAACACTGGACATTTCACAAGGTAACAAAATCAAGTTTAGTATCATGATACTCTACCTAAGGGTTATACATACTGTATAATACAGTATGCTGTTGCAAGACCATGAGAGTGTACACAATAAATTTACAATGAAATCTGAACTATTGATAACCTATGGTTATATTTATTGAGTCAAATGTTTTATGTATTATAGACCTGCCCTGTATAATGGCCCTGTATTAGTTAAAAAACAAGAAACCAAGATTCCACTTACATGTTACTCTAGCAACCAATTACCTTTTTTTTTTGCCAGTGGCGTTATGTTCACAACTGTATGAGTGTGCCTTTTTTTACTGGTCGTTCTAAAACCACTGTGTCATATAGCTAGCAGCCCTATGCTAATTATTTATTTAACTGTTTTAAAAAGACCAAAATAAGAACCCCAAATAACTGTGGCTTAATGGTATGTTCACACATACCATTATTTGAAAAGTAATTTCGGTATAACACTTTGAACAACACTTTTAAAAATTCCATACAATAAAAGCCTCATATGAATGGATTCTGTCCACAGAAACACCAGAGAGCTTTTAATCTGAAGGACTGGGTTGAGTTTAAAAAATACAGTTATATTTTGTTTGTCTGTGACATATTCTATAGATATAGACATTGAAACTGTTGTAAAGATGTATATGTTGCTGGTGTAGTATCGATATGACTATGAACAGACCCTTTTCACTGTCTATTCTGCTGGGAACCCCCGTGGGAAAAAATAGGTGACACCTTGACTCTCTAGTGGGTGCCAAAATAAAAAGCACAATGTTCCATCACAGATAGTCAGATAGTCGCAGAAAAACATTTAGGAGCGGCGCTTGATCAACGGGACGAAAGTATCAGGGAATTGTTCCAACACTGACCTTTCCTCTTATAACATAGGGAGTCTCTTACCGGTGCACTGTTGCATCTGCTTACTGTACCGGCTGCTGTCACTAGCTAGTTAGCAGTCCTATTAGCTGACTGTAAGTGGACTGGGAGCTGGAAGGACAGAGGGAGTTTAAACTCTACTCGCGAAGGGTCGGGGGACCCAGTGGCTCCGGCTACTCTGGGACAATGAAGGCATGAAACAAAGGAAGAAGAGCGAGTTTGTAGCAAGTTAATTTGTAAGTAATTGTTGACTTTATACATCATCCATAGCATCAATAAGTTCATCAGTATTTGTTTTAGTGAAGTTGGAAGGAACTTATTCCATTATTCCGTTGCGAACAATGATGAATGAATGTGATGTTCATTGCACTAAATGTTCAGTCTCCTTGCTGACTGTTCTGACACAATCAGATTCATAATTGCTTTTTCCATTATCATTTAACAGGCAGCTGTTAATTAAATTGATATTGTAATTGAAATGTATAGAAGAAAACGTGAACTGACCCTTTAACCCAAGCTAATCAAATCTGATAAAAACTGACATGTTGAGCTTGAAGAATACAGCAGATTAACAAACTAACCTTCGATCCAACTTCCACCTTGACCTCCAGCACCTTTCCAGGCATGGGTGCTCCAACCTGACCCTTGATGGATTTCTGAGCCTTAGGATGGAACTTCATTTCCTGTGTGAAGGAACAAAGAGAGATTTCATGCATCCATCTGATAATTTCTCCAAGTCATCCACACAGTGCTGCCTCCATTTATCCACTTATCCAGCCAATGATCCATCCATAAAGTCATTCAGCCACCCATTGAGACATTCCTCCCTGCTGAGCCTCCGTCTACCCCTCACAACCATTTATTTCTATGAATAAAAATCACCCGTAGTTGCCAAGTGCACGGTCATAAAATGTTTTATTCTTTTTGCTTAGATCCAACATCAGTTTTTCTCCCTTTCCTCTCACCCTTTTCCATCTATTCATCATTTCCCTGCAGACATATATCCTTCTTTCAAACCATTCCAACTATACCTCATCCATCGTTTACTCATCTACTAACCAACCCATACCTCCCTCCATCCCTTCTGTGTACCTTCATGGCGACGGTGTCTTTAACCAGCACGGATCTCAGCTGTCCGTTGAGCTCAAAGAAGACCTCTCTCTGGCCGGCCTTGTTCAGGTCACCCAGTGCCAGCGCCTTGATGTGGAGAGTCTTCCCTCTCTCCAGCTCCACCTGAGAATAAACAAAGCCAGAGAGAAGGGGAGGATTGGAACAAGTGGGGAGGACAGAAGAGGATGGAGAGTGTGAAGGAGGAAGGGACAGAAATTAGATTATATTAGAAAATTGAAATTAATACATGGCTGCATAGCTCACAAGTCCAGCTAAAGTAATAAAAAGAGACTGCAGTGCTTGGTGAAATTAAAAAAAGTGAAGTTAGTGGAGTGAGACAAGCACAATGTTTCCTTCTTTTCCTTATTTCTTTTTACCCTCAGGCTGGGCTGGAACGTTTCCCAGCATGCACTTGGTGGAGGGCAGAGAAACTTGCAGAGATTTCAGAGGGGACTCATTTAGCCTCAGTGCAATGTAGCTGTGTAATAAATAAATAAATCAATTATCAATCAGTGTCTGAGAATTATGTACTTTACACAAATGCAAACCTTTTTCATTGCACTGCATTAAATTAGTGCTTTATCAGCTGCCCATGTGTGTTTAACTCCAAAATCAAATGTATGTTATGGGACTGTAATGTGGAGTTCCCAGTAGACCTTTTTTCACAGCAGGGTAGGGAAAGCACAGGTGTTAGGAATCACATTAGTAAGAGTCCCAGTAAGCCGTGATGTTAACATGAGTTGTTTAAAAATGTGAATTGACAATACAACATCATATCCTTCACATTTGGGCTCAATTACATTGAACTACAGTATCTAGTTGATGTGAGGCGTCCTTGTTTGCTTGTTTTTCAGGCACTTTTGTTTGATTAGGTGCAAAGAAATATCGGAGTTTCCCAGTTGTAATAACGACTTTGATATTGACGTGAACATATTTATAAGTTGGAAACTTGTAAATTATGATAATACATGAATGCCGCCTAAGCCAGCATGTGCAACGCCACATTCCTGAAACTGAAGCAGCTAAATGGAATTCAGCCAGCACTAATTTACACCGTAATGCCTCATAACTGACTGAGGTACAGTTGGACAGAAGTACAGCATTTTTTAAATTTTTTTTTATGTCTTGTTGACTGTTTATTTTATGTCTTTTTTCTATTATATAGAAAATGTATTTTTTATGCTTGTTTGCAAACGTGGGTCCGAGACGACTAAGTTTCATCATGCTGTATGTCGTGCATGTATAGCATACTTGACAATAAAGTTGACTTGACTTGACTAATCAACTTATTTTTATTTTCTGATGTATCTGGGAAATTCCCCACACTTGCGGACCACAAACAACCAACACCAGAGTTTGGATGGAAGGGGATTGAGACCCTTCTTTTCAGGTTAAGTCTGCACCAGTGTTTGATTGACAGCTTTCACACCAGTCTAGACAAACTGAGTCATTGTTTGAACCACACCAAACAGGTTGGGTGAAGGCACCCTAATCATTTTACCAAACACCAGCGTAAGATTTTTTAAGACGTGACTTGTGGGTCTGCAAAGTTCAATGACATTTATTTTGGCATGTTATTGACTAAAAATGGATTTTGAGGGAAGAGATAAAAACACAGGAGTTCTACAGTAGTCTGTGTGAAGACGTGATAAACCCAGGACTACTAGGGTAATACCTCAGAGTGGGAAAAAGAACAAGACATGGACGGGTCTATGCTGTATCTTGATCTGTGTTTTTCACCAGAGATATCAATTCTGACATCAAATAGATGGAGAGGTGGTATAGACAGAATGACAATCAGAGATAGAGAGGGAGAGTAAAAGAGAGATCAGACAGCAGACTGGAGAATATAAAAAACATTCTCCCAGCCTTTAGTAGAACTGTAAACTGTGACTTTAGCTGCCACCTGTAAAAGTGTTGTTCTAAGACAGATATTACTCTCTCCCTCTGTATCAACACCAGACAGGCTCTTTCCCTCTCATATCAATTCTGGTCACTGCTGCGTTCCGTCTTGCAAGTCTTTCCCTCGACACCGGCCACTGTACTTCTTCATTTATCTCACGCCTCTTCTCAAATCTCTCATCTCACCGGTCGGAAACTCATTTTTTCCGTCTTTCCATTTGTCCAACTTTCTCTGTCTGGCTTTCAATCTCTCTCTTTGTCAGTCCTCCCGTGTCACAGCTTTCCATTTTGTACTGTTATTTTGCTACCTATTTCTGGGACCACTCTGTCTCTCATGCCGTTAATTTCCCTCATCTGCCTCTTTTCAGCTCCTCTTTTATCGGTCTGTGGCTCTCTGTCTTTTCTGTCTATCCTCTCTGCCGATCCGCTTTGTTTCTCACATTGCCATCTTGGCTGCAGAGTCTCCATTGATATTCCAAACTAAGTCTCAGTGCATAGACGAAAATACACGCTGCTGCAGGTATGTATTGATCTCAATTTCATTCTGCCTCTCTCTTTCTCCGGGTGTTTTGACTTTTCATCTGTTTTCCTCTCTCCGTATCTGGTAACAAAACCTTTCTTTGCATGCTTTTGCTTTCTCTCTGGCACTCAATCTTCATCTCGGTTTCGCTCTCCACCTCTCTTACACTGAACTTCTCTCCGTGCTGTTTTGTCAGGCTCTTGGCAGCCCTTTGCAAAAACAAAACTGTCTTCCCTTTTCCAACTGCGTGGCTTCAACACTACATCTCCTCACAACTGTTCCCATGAAAAATACAGTATGTATCTCTTTGAAGAGTTGCACCAGATTTATGAATCTTTTGAAGATGATTTTGTCTAAGATGTAACTGTGTGTAATGTATGCCAGTTTTATACAGAGCTAAGAAGACAACTTTGTTGCACTGTGTCGTTATGTAAAACACCAGACATGCATTAAGACTGTAGACTGTATAAATTAATTCAACAGGCTCACACTGCTACACACTGATGTTACTAGTTGGAACTGATGGTCTCCCACCTCCACTATAGTTCAGTTAACTGCTTTCATTCTTAAACCTGTTCCAGGTAAAATACCAGGGCTCATTAAGCACAAAATGTATTTATATTTATTTCTAATTTTTTTTTTACAACCGTATTCTACAACTAATGACACAATATAGGTGGATGCTAACTCAATTCCATTGTACCACTCACATTGCTAAAAAAAACTTTACTGTGGAAATGATGCAATACATGTACTACACATTAATCAAATTGAAACTTTGGAATATTACAAGTTTATGTACTTATTTCTGCAGGTCTTCCTCAAATTGCCTCACCACGATCTATATATTTTTTTAATGTTTTAATTAAAAGGACCAGTGTGTAGGAATTAGTGGCATCTAGGGGTGACGTTGCATATATCAGTCAACTGAATATTGACACAGTTGATTCAGCCTACAAAAGGTGCAGGAGAAACTACAGTGCCCCCAAAACCTGTGAAAAATGCAAAAGGCTCAAATAGAGTAGTGTTTGGTTTATCCATTCTAGGCTACTGTAGAAACATGGCATTTCAACATGGCAGACTCGCCCCCTCTGTAGAAATGACTCATTCTAACGTAATGTAAGCATCAATTCTTATTTTCAGGTGAATATACACTAATGACAATACCTGTTAATATTATATTCCATTTCTGCCAATAGAGCCTCCTGAATGTTTCACACTGGACCTTTAACATCATAACTGAAATGCAATATATGTGACAAAGTGCACAGCAAAGTTAGGGACTTAAAACTCTCTATGAGGTATCAAGTCAAAATAAAGACATCATATCTGATAACTCGAGGGTGTGTGCTCTGCATCGACTTGCCAGTGCAACTAGTTCACCATTGCAAAAGGCATTAAAAAGAATTTGTCTGCCCATGCCCAAAAAAACTACATAAATAAAGTGAATAAAATTCTATCAAAGTCAACCCTGACCAGCCAGCCTCCGCCTGGCTTGGTTTCTTATTACCATACTTGTGATAGCATCTCTTGTGCATTATGTATGTTCCATATCTCAGTGATGTATCGGCTGTGTTATCATCTATATAGCCCTCACATGCTGCTTGCCTTTATTTAGTGAGCTTCCTCAAGCATCGAGCTTTTCCTGTCAACTGCTTCTCCATGTGGTGCTATAGTGTCTCTGACTGAAACAAGTTTCACATTATGCCTCACATCATGTCTTTGATATGACTTTATTAATGACTTGTGTTGCCTGTGAGAAAGTAATGAGATTACTGCACTGAACAGAGCTCCATGTGTTGGTGTCTGTGCACATTAGCACTGACAGGGTGTGTATGACTGGGTCCGTGTTTGTGAAAATCGGTGTTTATATTTCCGTCAAACATGATTAATACCATACTGAGTCATCAGCACATGCCAGATAGGTCAATGGTTTTTTTCCTCTTGTTTGTGCTGTATGCATGTGTGGGTGAATGACTGCGATGGACAGAGCTGTCACCCATGTGTAGGTGTATATTTGTGTATATGAATGCCTTCAGATGCTATTTCAACAAAGTGGTAATCTGGCCTTTCAAAAGCAATTTCAGAGACACATGCCTAAGTGGACTTGAACTTAACAGCACACAAGTTTGTCGGAAATTGGCTGAAAAAGGCAACAATGATACAAAACTCGGAATCTTTATAGAACATTAGGAAATTATACTACATTAAAAAACACTGTGGGGAGAAATACTGTAGTGGTTGTGTCCTCCCACTACATTCTCAACACAAAGAGGAATCTTCCAGGCTCACTGTTCACTCTTTGGCTGATAAGGCTCTTGTGCTGGATTTACAACAGGCTTGAAATGAAGTGCTAAACAATAGCAATGATTACTGTGAAAGCCTTTGTATCTACTTCCCACAACATCAACAACTCGGGGCTTTAGGTCTAGCTCAGCGCTCAATAAGATTTGCTGCTTAAATCTGTTTTGATCAAGATTTCTGTTGTGTGCTTCACACTCTAGCTGCCAAGAGCTCATAAACAGCTTTTGTTAAAAATATACAGGTATAATAGTGTAGTTGCTAAGTACTGAAAGAATCATCAGTAATGGATAGTTGCTGTCATCACTGTGGATTTACCACAGACTCCAAAAACGGCTCACAAGCTCAAAGGCTTTTTCTTCTGCCTCAACTTCTGAAGATCAGCCTTTATATTGCAGATACTTCAACAGCAAAACACAGGTACAGTACCCCTACTTTGTCGTGGTGTATCTGTGACACACTCTGTACAAAACCCTTTTAACCTAAATGATATTTTCCATTCATCTATAGCTTTTTACAGGTACATGTCTTAACAGTGGCTGATTATACAGATACTGCTATGCACGTGTATCAACAGGAAGAGGTGTACCCAAGCTTTCAAGGTGGAGGGTTATGAATATGCATGCATGAATACGTAATACTACCCTGACTTTAAAACTCAAACTGCTTTGGCAGCACAGTGCCACTTTCCCCAGGGTTCTTCTCACCTTAACAGTGCCAACTGAGCAATCAGCATCACAAAAATAATGTGTACCTAATAATTACCATTTCTGATGGTCCTTAGACAGGCTGACAGTCTAAACACCCACACTACCTGTCTGTACATTTGACAACAATTGTTTTCTTCTGATTCACATCTTGAAAGGTTGCAGCAGCTGTCATTCACTTGGCCAAGAGTCAACCTGCCTCTAACATAACATCTGTCACAGGCATCACATGAGCATGCCTCATATCACCAAAAAGTCAACTTGTCAGGATTCGAGGCAACTCCGTTATCTTCAATGGTGTCAAACTCTGTTTAAACATTTTCAGTGCATCTTTGAAATTTAACAAGAGATAACCCCAGCTATCCACTACAAACGAAGGAATTGTGAGACCTGATGACACTGATGCAACATTCATCCAATGGTGTGTTCTTATTGTGAGAAGAAAGATAAATAGTTTCTAATAATAGTTATATATAAGAAATTCACTGCTACCAGATGTCGCTCTAGAGCACCAGCATCTCAGTCAAAAAAAAAAAAAAGGGCACTATGGCCCACCAGACTCTACTGACAAAACCAGTGATTTTACCTTGCAGGTAATGTAAAACACACTTCAAACTGGACATAAACAAAATAATTCTCTATTGGTTGAAATAAACCCTAAATTTGCAAGAGTCAGAAAATATTAGCTGCTATGGTGGCAACATAATCCTTAAGGACAAATGCACTCGTCAAAGTACGTCCTCCAAAAGTGCTTGTTTTTGCCACTGACAGGCTTAGATAGAGTGTTCTTGCGCAGGCTGCGCTGTTGGCTGCGCCTGCGGCTGCCTGTCTGTGCTGGTGCGCCTCCACTCCCCTTTCCCA
>NW_023339984.1:6447824-6455509 GCF_004916995.1 Morone saxatilis | reverse complement strand
GTTGTATGTAAATATGTTGTATGTAGATTTGGAGTTGTAACGAAAGTAATTTCCCCCTGGGATTATTAAAGTATTTCTGATTCTGATCTGATTCTGATTCTGATTAACAGCATCCCTACAGAGATAGACCTTTTTGTTAAATAGTAAGCTCTTTTTTAAACCAGAAACAGCAATGTATGGCACGGCATCAGGTTCCATTGACAAAGACGGTAATTTCACCTTGCAGATCATTGTAACCTCACAACTTCATTAAGCCCTTCCACAGTTCCAGCAATCACCAGCTCTGCTTTGGTTGAAATAAATCTACTACATGTTTACATAGCAAACTCTTGTGTATATATAACTGACAGCAACATTTCTGAACACTGTCTATACCTGCACTATAAAATATTCATTCTGAGATCTTCATCAGACAAATTAAAGTTGAAGGAAAAATCCAGCATTTATCTGATGAAGATCTCAGAACTGAAGTGTTGTGATTGTTAATGTTATTACTTGATAGTTTGATTGAAAGTAAATAGTTTATTATATGCAATACTCTTGAATTACACAAACCACAATGAGTAAATGTATCTGTGGATGGAGCGGTGCACATGAATTGGATTAGAAATGACAACAGCGAGATCAATTGTTCCCAATACAGGAGCTTCTTTTGGCCCTTGAGGAATTCTGCAAAGTAAAAGACAGAAAACCACCAACACCCTCGCCTGCTACCACTAATCGGACTTCATCTGGTGGGAGTACCCATCGTCATGACAACAGTTGGGGGGGGAGTTAGTTTTTGTGGCGATGACTGAGGCTGAGCACAAATCCGAGTGTCTGAAAGTTCTCAAAATGACAACGGTTCTGACGGATTGGAGATTAGATAAACAGCAACCGGGGAAGGTGAATAGTGAGGGTAGGAAGAGAAAACAACAGTTTTTCATTTGGGAAATGTTTGAATGACAAGTTTTCCACTTAGAAAGAAAAAAAGAAAACAAAGTCACTGAAAGCTGAGACAGGTTAAATACAAGGTTTCTCATTTAAAGGAACAGTTAGAAAATCCATTTCATTGCAAGGAAAGCCAATACTGCCATAGGCAAGTTGGGAAATAGAAATCATATATTTAGACATTTTTGTTGATGTATATTACAGAGAAATCAACAACATTACATACAACATACTCAAGCCAACCATTTAGTATGTTGTAGAATTTGAAAGGAACGGCACAGCACACGCCAAACTGTGGCTTCAAACCAAATGAACATACTCAAAAACTGCTGTAGCTGCCAATAGTCTTAATAGAAATAATTTAAGGATTTATTTTAATCGGTGGTTGGTGGTCCAGCTGTGGGTCTGCTGCCAGATTTCTAACGATTGAATCAAATGATACACACCCTGCGGTGACTGACTGAGAAAGGAGGGTGGGGGGGGTCTGCCTGTCTTTAGGGTCAATACCAGATCAGCACAATCAAGGCAGCTCCAGATTCTTTGATGATAACACTACAGCAGAGTAGTAGAGCTCCCCATGTCCCTCGTATTATATAAAAATCAATTAACAACAGCCTGGAACCATTGCTGTGAAATCAAGCAGTAATTAAACATGCTTGCTTTTGGCCTCTCTGAATCACTGTCAGTTAAATCTCTGTGTATGTTACTCCTAATGAGAATCAAGAGAAAATACTGAAAGGAGAGAAGGGTAGAAGGAAAGATGATTTATAATGAAAGCTGCGTGTTAGGGTTTTACTGGGATTATAGTTATAACTATGAATAATGCTAATTGTAGACAAGGAACCTTGTGAAAATGGTGAAAGCTACCAGGTGGTTGAGAGGAATGTTAGATTCCCTTTCATTCCGTCATGCAAATTTTAATTTTAGCACAAAAATGCTCTTTAAAAAAACACATTTCATTTACACTATGAAAATAAAATACTGAAGCAGGGATAATGGAGTGATGACTCACATGTCCCTGTTTCTTTCAATACAGAACTTCACATAATCTAAATGTCTTTAAAAATGTGGATTTTAAAACACAGTGGAAAGTAATACATTTGTTGGAGAACTAGTGTAAAAAAATGCTCCTACAGTCAGGAAAAATGCCCTTCATGTAACTGAAACACCAGCAGTAGGCTGTCCATGTGCATCACTTCAACAGGAACACTGAAGGGTTTTGTCCTTTTAAAAAGGAAAACAGTTTCAGGTACCTGATGTACCACAGATTCAATAAATATGAGGCTTTTATATTAAGTTTTAAAACTAAAAAAAAAAACTTAAAAATGTATTGCCTTTAGAATTACTGGTATACAGGTTTCTCAAATAGACAGTAACAAGTTCAGGAAAATATTAACTAACTGAACAGAAGGATTTCAAGGACTGTTAACGGAAAACTTTCCCTACTTTTTAATAAAATACTATCAATTTACAGAGGAATTTCAGTATTTACTGGAACTGATAAATACTGTAGTAACCAAACAGCTAGCCTGGTTAGCTAAGTAACTAGAAGTGGATTTGTTGTACAGTAAATGTACAATGTAAAACTTTAGCTCACATTGATACATTGTTTTGCTGGAGTCACATGTCTGATTCTTTATAGATGCAAAATAGATAACAAGTGCAACATTAGCACGACCTGTAAACTCCTGTAAACTAACATCATTTTATTCTCAGCTAACGCCAAAGGCAGTGAAACAGTCCTGGATCGTCAATTCATCAATGTGAATAAAGTCCAATCAACACCATTAGCCTTTACTTAACCTGCATAATGTCAAAATTAGTCTTTTTATATTTACATACTAAACAACAAAATCATCTTTAACATAGTAAGACAAGATCATCACCATTTCTCATCAAGGCTTGTTATCCAGAATACTACACAAGGTCGCAACAGAGCTGCAGTCAAAGAATGTCACAGCCATCACATCTCTGACCTGTCTCACCTCCTGTTTGACTGCTTCATACTGCTGCCATCTGCTCACAGGTAGTGTCCTACTGTGTAAATTATATATCTATACAGTATACCCCTCCAACAGCACATTAGACTCACAACTGCACTGCTTTTCTTAAACGTGAAACTAAATCTGTATCAGGCCTTTTTATGTTGTCTGAGTATACCACTTAGGGATAAATAAAGCTCATTGTTCCTTCCACACACTCTAGTATTAAACGATTCTCCAGTTCTGCAGGTGTTTAATTATAAAGCTAATGTAAAAGCTAGGAAAAGGTTGATTTTGCCACAGCCTTTAAAAAAGGAATTTAAAGTTTTGAAGTTCTTACCAAGAAGCATTTCTTTTTACGTGATGACATATTGAGTGACACACTCTTCCAACATCTCCTTCAGTAGCAAAGCAAAAGTTCTCTTTGATTTGACATTGGATTGTGACAGCTGTCGCAAAGGTTACTGTCAGTAGTTTCAACAATCTCTTTGGAATTCACTCTTCAATCTGGACTTGAACAATCACTTTAGTTTGGCTCATCAAAGTGGTTACTGCTGTCATTCTCCTGAAATGTTCTCCGTTTGCGCTGCAGTTTCTGGATAAAAACAGCATCTTCAAACCTGCTGTCTCCTGTTCTGAGACAAACTTTCAATCAGCGCGGCAGACATCTTGACATATTACTGCTGACTGTTTATTCATGTATGTTAAAACCAATCTCCAGCCTGCTGAATCTGCTTATGTAACATTTTGGAGTTGACAGGGACCTGTTTGCTACTTAGACGCCAATATTCCCCAGGAAGCTTTCCGTTTCAGATTTTGTGGCTTTGCAGTTACAGGTGACAGCCAATTATTATAACGTCTCACCAAGAGATTGTTACATTCCTGTGCCCAACTCATTTGTTTGCATGCAAAGCAATTCAGCTCTTGTTTTATTCCTCAGTTGGATTGCATGTTCAGCTGCCTCCCTGTTGGAGAATAAACGAACGGTACAAGCTTTACAAATCTGAAACTGTTACATTTTGGTCTGAGATATGGGCCCCACAGTGCCTTTTACTGGCCCGCTCTCAAACATCATACAGCAAAATGAATCTGTTATTTCTGTGTGGGGGAGGCCAATCTGATGGCCGGAGGGATCAGAAATGCTGTTTGTTGTTCCCTTAATAAAGTGTTAATATCTCTGTCCTCCCCACTGTGTTATCAGCACTTCACTGTGACTCTGCACCAAACTACATCACATCTCAGCCATCTGCAGCCATGGAAATATTATTTCCTGCTGGTAATGTCTGTACCTTATGGACCCGTTATTGCAGCAGAATTAATCAAGTAGCCAAATGGATTATTAAATAAATGCTGATTAATATTAAATGCATTATTGTAGTATTACTGAGATTTAGACGATCACACACCAGTTAACACACCATTGATTTATTTTAGTAGTGTTTTTGCTGTTGTTTATAGAATCGTACTTGCACAATTAAAAATATGATGCATCAATTCATATTTTTAAACAGGGTCACTCCAGCCTTTAGTATTGCACTTCCATAAAATAGGAAAAAGTCCAAATATGTGCTGCAAAGGCCAAGATATCCTGACTTTTAGCTAGACTGTACATCAAGAGCATGTTACAACAGGGTTTCATTCAACCCTTCCTGTCTGGTAGACACCACCACATCTTTTTATCTAGGGCACAAGGTTTGTGTTCAGATTGATCTTGATCTGAAAAATCTGTGGTTTAAAAGTTTGTCCTGAAAATGTAAAGTGCTCTGTAGTATAAAGTTGTGTACCTCAAACTCCTCTGCGATCTTGGGTCCATCCAGGAACAGCCTGGTGCTGAGACAGTCCACTGGACCAAAGTTAGCTGGACGGAGAGAGACATGATTATATTCCTTGATGATGACCAAGAACCAAAACTCTACAATCTGAATGTGTCGGTTAGTAAGTCCATAAACTCCATTGTCTGGCATTTAACTTTCATACACAATGGGTACTGTGTGTGTAAAGTAATACAAGTATCAAACAACCACTGGAGAAATGAGGGGTTGCCAGTTTAAATAGGGGGTAGTTTAAGCGAGTATTTGGACTCAGGAATGGACTTAAGATCAGGTTCAGGGGTGTGCTCAGTTTTAAACTGAAGTAGTGAAGAAACGGCTGCACACTAATTAAAGCTCCTCACAAACATTTCCTCACAGCAACTATAAAGCTGGTGTTAATCCAGGCAGCTGCATGTTACTGTAGCTGCCTTCAACAACTTCCAGTTGAAACATTTGACACGTCTAGAAGGCATCCTAATAAACCCTCTCCTGCTACATGCTGCTGCTGACTGCCTGCACTCCTACCTGCTAGCACCACTCCTTGCTGTTCTGGTTGCTTATTTGTGTATTATGGAAATTCACCATCTGAATGACAGGTGATCTGGTGTTGTTACTGCACTCCCTCCTGAACTGCCAAATACAACCATTAAAAACGTTTCCACCAAAGGGCTGAATGTTATAATGAGTGTGCCTGAGTTAAGGTTGGCTGCTAATTTCAAGCCCCAGTAATAATACAAATGAGAATGAGAGAGTGTGTGAGAGAACAACAGCAAATGCCACAGACCCAGACAATATATTAGATCCCGTTTGATCACATGCACATAATTAAAAATTGAAATAATACAATTTGTTGATGTCCTATTCCTATATCTATTATAATTGTCTAAATCCAATTATCAGTCTGCCCACTCACCAGTAAATTCCTTGAACTCCTGGAACACCTTGGGGTACATGGCTGCTGACATCACATCCTCTGGGGTAATTTCTTCACCATGGGCAGCTCGAATCCCCTCCTCCAGGGCCTTGAAGTCCATGGGTGGCAGAGAGGCACCAGGGCGGCCCTCGATACGGTTAAGGGACTTCAGCACCTGGGATGGGTGGTTCAAAGAGGAGGAAGTGAGGAGGAGAGGAAACAAGGGAAGAGTAGAGGAAAGGTGTGAGGGTGTACAGAAGAGAGAAAGGGGAAACAAACAGATTACTTAACGTTTTTACCCTAAGTTATACATATATAGTCTTTCTGAATGTTTTCCCACTCGTAATATCCCCATGGGACTCCGAAGCATAAAGTGCTGGAAAACCTTCACATTGTACTTCACAACTATACGTCTGGATAAAAGCTGCACCCTGACAAAGAACTAAAGCGACTGAGAAACTTTGGGTGAGAGGGGGAGGAAGATAGAGATACATGGGGAGCCGTTTTGAGGGATGGAGAAAGAGGAAAGAAGCACTTGTATCAGAATATAAAACTTAACTGAAGTTAGTTTTTAATTTGCATAAAAGTACCACCGCTGTTGTGTTAATATCTGCAGTGATATCCACTTCACTTCCATCTCTCCCACTCTCTCAATTCATCTTTTTCTCTCCAGTCAAGTACCATCAGCCTTTCACAGATGACTGCAGTGTTGCCGCATATGTGACACATCATCCGTGTTCCTTCTTAGAAATAGTAGAGGAGGAAGACGGACAAGAAGAAAGACAGAAGGAAAGAGGATGTTGTGGAAAGTGGAGGCTGCCGTAAGACTAATGATATGACATTTTATCTGCCCACACAGTGGTTGGTACCTGACACAACTTGTAGAGACAATCGATCTGAGGCTACTAATAATGTCTGGAGAAGAGATTATGTCAAGACACAGGCGTTTCGCCTAAAGGCCGCTGTTTTGTTTTTCTTTGCACAGATTTCCTCAGCTCTTGATGACACAAATGGGAGGGAGGGCAGTTGCAGAAATCAACATACAATTAGCCTATTTAGTCTGCTTCAGAGCTTCACAAAATGTTTCTTGGAAATCTACAAACAGAAGAAGCTAATAGCAAAGCTGTACGTGCCTATGTCTGTGTATGTGCGTACGCGTGTGTGTGAGTGTGTGTCTGTGTACCATCGTTTCAGTCAGGGTCAAATAATCATCGCCTAAGTGAACATCATAAGTACTGTATTGGTAATCTTTGTGTTTTCACTCATTTACAGCATAGCACTGTATCTATCACTTTAAACATTCAATCAATCGTCTGTCTCCTGTGTGCATACTGTGCACATATTCATGCTACGTTTGCCTGTGTGCGTGTGTGTGTTTACGTGTGTGTGTGTGTGTGTTACTGTATTCTAGCTGGTGTGTGTTTCATATCATCACTAGTTCTTGTGTATGTTATTGTGCCTCTCGGAAATCTCCAGACAAAAGGGCCCGGTGCAATGCTATTAGTCACAGAGCTAACAGTTTAAAGATAGCTGACTCATGTGTGCGAGAGAGAAAGACACTTCAAAGATGGCAGGCTCATTGGAGTCCCTGCTCATTAACATTGTGTCCTCTGAGGATTTCTAACAAATAAAATGCTTGATTGTTTAAGTGTGAGACATAGACAGCTAGTGACTGTGTGTGTGTGTGTGTGAGACAGTGTGTGCATGTGCATTAACAAATAAAGAAAATACAAACTCTTCCTTCAAGGTTATTTGCTCTTTCTCCCCATTTCTCTTAAAACCACTCTCTTTTTTACTGTCACCGATTTTCTTACCCTCATTTCGAGTGCGTTGCTCTGAGGGATGTACCGTATTTTTAACAATCTTATTTTGAGTTCATTCTCTTCCTGATGGGCTCCTTATTTTCTCCCTCTACACCCCATCTCCATTTCCTTACTCCCATCACCTCCATCCTTCTCTCCCTTGTCCATTCTCTCTATCCACCCACGCTGCAAATTAACTGTGCGTGATAGAGGTGAGAAGATAAGGAAAGGCCTTGATTACCACTTT
>NW_023339984.1:6446767-6447764 GCF_004916995.1 Morone saxatilis | reverse complement strand
TTTTCCCATGCATGCAAACAACTCGTGTGCACTTGGGACAGTCTGAGAGACTGAAATAAATGCATGTGAGAGTGTGTGATATAATGCTGGAATGACTGCTTACTAACTAATTAATGCCACCAAAGCTCCATTAAAGAAACATTACTTCTTCCGTTCTAGCATACAAAAATAACCTTCAGCTACAGCACAGAGGGATGCAGATATTCCATCCTTGCATGCAGCACTGGAATGGTGTGTATATTGTATGTCTATGCTTGCGTGCAAATGTGTGCAAGAACATTTCCAGCTTCTAACTAATAAGCTAATTACACTCGAACTAACAGTAATAGACACACACACATAAACACTCCAACAAGAGTAAGATGAACCGGTTCAGTGAAGTAGCAGTAAATAAAGGCATGAACCAAGCTCTGTCTTAGTAATGGTTTACTTTCTTCTTCTACTCCTTTAAACTCTTACCTTTTCTAACTTACAGAAGATTGGCACCAATTATTTTGATTTAGACTCTAAAAGCACTCCCAAGATATTCAGTGAGTGACAGTAACATTTATCAGATTTATTTCAAACTTACAACTTGCATGTAAACAAATGCACATACAATGAGCACACGAATGAAAAGGTTGTGAAAGGAAAGCCAAAGTGATTTGTACTGAAGCTGAACTTTAACTGAATCAGGAGGTGGGAGAGAATACGTTATTCAGTAAACAGAGAGAAAAAGCCTTTTGGTGTTTGTGCATTAAATATCAAGGGTGGATCGTCTCTCTTGTAGGCAGAGGAGAGATTTAGAGGAGTATTCTGATTTTTCTGGCTGAGGGGAGAAGTTGGCAGCACTTTGACAGGTGTGTTAAAGGTCCAGTGTGTAACATTGAGGAGGATCTATTGGCAGGAATGGAATATAACATCCATAGGTATGTTTTCATTAGTGTATAATCACCTGAATATGGGCATCATTGTGTTTTCTTAGAATGAGCTGTTTTTAATCTACAGATGCTGCAGG
>NW_023339984.1:6444672-6446571 GCF_004916995.1 Morone saxatilis | reverse complement strand
TACACACTGGTCCTTTAAGGATTTACTTAGAGCACTAAAATGCAGGCTACAGCTCTAGCACAGTTTTATATGCTTAATGCATGGTGCAAGCTGGCTGGAAAACTCCTGGAAAATACAACACCAAAGAGCTGGAATGCAAATATCCCCCTTTACAATGCTCAAAGGGCAGCAGAAGAAAATTTGAACTTTTGCATGTATGTATGCTGCAGATTCATAGTAGCCAGCATAAGACATTCCAAACCTGACTGAAAATATAAAAGGAAGATGTGAATGAATACAGAAGCTGTTCACCATCTTCTTTGTTTAATAGGAAGGATTCCTCTGCCATATTCAGGGGAAACATGAGACAGATTGAGAGACACTAATAGAGAGGTAGCAGACACAAGGTTGCATAGTGTATGTCAAAACTGAAAAATGACTCTGATTGTCAAGGGCGGGACTGCCTAGGCAGCTAAATGACAAATATTTGATCATATAATCTCCCAACTGTATGCCAGTGAAGGAGACAGGGGGAGAAAAGACAAGTTGATGATAAGGGTGACAGGACGTGAACAAAGAGGAGGAAAGATGTGAGAGAGAAACAGTGACTGGACAGACAGATAAACACACAAATGAATGAGCATACATCTACAACTAAGTGATTAAAAATGAACTTGACAGGCAGCAAGACCATTAGCTAAATTCAATGCTGTTCATCAAAAAGGGGCAGTAAATAGATGACTTATTATATTCTAATCGTCCCCTAGCTTATGCACAAGTATCTAAGGCTCTGCAAACATTTTTACCACGAAATGCTACATTCACAGCTACACATTGTGACAGAAGTGCAGACAGGGTCTCACATCACATTTTAGGTGCGAGAAAGCTCACTGAAAATACATAATGAAGCGCTCAAGAGTGTGGATGTTAGTAGGGGGAAAAAATAGTCTGACTTTTTGGGGGAAATGTCAAGTGCACCAATATGTGAGCAGGTTTTTTTTGGGAGAATGTGACAAATTTGCCTTTATTCATGTGTGTTCATGCGACTCTCCCAAGGAGACTTCAAGCTGTTGGTGCCTGATACACATGAGAGTCTCTCCCTCACTGCTCGCAGTCGCAGAGAGAGAGACAGGAGACACGAGAAGTAGACAGAGGTGGAGAAACAGAAAGGAGATGAGCACAGAGCAATATCATGGTTTTCTTCACCGTTTGCAACTGTCAGATGTAACCAAGCATGTGACAGAATTTGTGTGTGCGTGTGTACATGCACATCTGGCTTCAAATAGGCTCTCCTGCATATGTTTATGGTAGGTGTTGGTTACACAAAAAGTGAAAGAAGTTAAATAAAGTAAGTAAAGTTAAGATAAAGTTCTAAGTTGCCTTTAAATTGTAAATCAATGTTTATGAAAACCTGAATGGAAATGATCAGAAGTCTGTGAGATATTAAACTAAAGTTTGGAAAAGGCACATACAGGACAAACTACTGTACCTTAGACCTGAAGGGCTCGGGGAATCCTCCATGTGGTATCCCGATGTATCCCTGCAGGAACTCGACCACAGACAGGGGGAAGGACAACTCGTCTGCCCTCTCCTCCACTTCTGCCCTGGTCAGGTTGTTCTGCACCATGAACTGCGCCAGGTCACCCACGATCTTCGAGGATGGAGTCACCTGTGAGAGAGGGGGACACACAAGTGTGAGTAAGTATGTTAAATCCCTTCTTTTGTTTAGGAAAAGAAAAGAAGAGGAGGGTGAGGAGGAGTGAGGTTTTTCTATGTCACCACAGCTTCTGCACACAGATGATAATCGCAGTTTGCTTAGGACGAGGAGAGATGTTATCATTTCTCTCTGGTGTGTGACCACTGGCCTTTTAATCTGCCAAACATCAGAAAAACTAGAGAATATTATTATATATATATATA
>NW_023339984.1:6442075-6444572 GCF_004916995.1 Morone saxatilis | reverse complement strand
ATATATATATATATATATTATTCAGGATAATATTACAGCTTTCCATGCTTTTAGCCTATGCCAAAAAGGTAGAAGTTGTAGCAGCTGCCTGTTAGGCTGCGCCATTTCTCTTTGTAAAGCAGGTAGAAATGCACATCGACAACAATTTAACCAACAGAGAAAAGTGGTGACAGAGACTTTGTTTTAATGAAGATGCTGTCTATGAAGATTAAGTATTGAGTGACCCACAGAGAAGAAAGGGCTGGGAGAGTCGAATGAGAAATGAAAAGATGTTTACATCCATACAGTCTCTTTAATCATTTGATTTGGCAGCCATGAACTAAACTACACAGGTCTTCCTGTGTAGTTTAGTCCTGTTTCTCTGAAAATTAAGAGAAGACGACAGAGCGAGGAAAACATTCATTAAAATCACATGTATTCATTCTTTCATTATTTATAATGGCATATCATTATGGTAATAGCGATCTCCATTAGCATAATGGTGATAAGTGGAATCTTTTTTGACTGAACAGGACACTGATGCAAATATCAATTGCACACATTACTCTTCTATCGTAATGAATGGAGACACAGATTTGAGGCATCCTGTTCACTTCCATTTGGCATTTGGACCATTAAAGAGCGATAGGGGTCAATTAATGTCAACCACCACCAAAAAAAAAAAAAAAAACACCTTTGGGTAACTTTCTGTTTCTCACACAGACATTCCTGTACTAAATTCTGCAGGTTTTATTTTAATGAGCGAAAAGGTCAAAGGGTGAATAAAGGGAATAGACGACAGAAACATTAAGTGTCTCATCTCAGGATCCAAACTCAAAATTAAAACTAGTCTCACATTTTGCAGCCGCCAGCAGAGGGCCGGGCTGTCGACTCACAGTGTAAAGAAGCTGTAAACTTGAGCATGGCCAGCCAAAGGACGAGAGAGAACAGAGAGTGGGCCCACGGCCCACGCTCTACAAGATGCCTATTTTCGTGGCAATTAGTGCACTCTGCTGATATCAGATGGCAGATAGAATAAAGCAGGTGGGTGATCAACTATAGATCAAATTGACATTCCCCGAAGAACCCCCCAACAAAGAACTCGACACCTATTTATAAGAAATGTGATGCCAAATTATCCATAGTGAGACATGAAGTGCACACGTATGCTCTCGTGCACAAACGCTGCTCTGGGATTGCCACAATCCTCCTGGGATTTGAGTGCTCGTAGCTGAGCTCCTGAGATTTCTTTAGTCTTTGAACAAGCACAGTTACACTCGTATGTGTTAGTGTAAGTGCCTTTGGTCTCTAGAGATGACAGGACTACCAACTTCCTCAACCTGTTGTAGATAGGAAATGCCATCAGTGCAAACACATCAGTGGACAGAATGCTTAACTTTAAAATAAATTGTGTACTAAAGCATTTCCTATATATAGCATATTATGGTCTTTTGCTATTAAACAGTGTAGCACGCTGTGCCTGCTCTGAGCCCCTCAAGAGTCCTGCAGCAATTTAGTATTGTACTTCTATAATGCAACTCAAGTGAGCTTTTTGTTAGACCCTCCCTGCCTGGCAAATCCCCACATCTCTTCAAAATCCATGCCCCTATTTTGTAAAACAGGCCTTCTGTTATAAATCTGTAGTCAATTAAATTCATTTGACTTTATTTCACTAGAATAATCCACTCAATATCAGTACTAAGTCTTTGGGATACGTGTTTGTGTTGTAATGTTAACTCTATTAAAAGTCAGTTTTTAGATTTTTATTTTTTAAAACAAAATATAATAATAATATTCACTAACTAACCAGGCTAGCGTTAAAGCAGCATCTCACAGGGTTTTTTTTTACGGTTTTTGACAGTGGAGTCTGAGGCAGTGGCTGTATCTGGTTAAACAAAAAGGATCTTGACTACTTAAACAAACAAAGCTCCGATTTGGCTGTAGGCATCCTGCAATTCCATAGCTGTTGTAAAGGGACAGCTTAAGAATAACAATATACGCCTGTTAGCGGAAAAAACAAACACTTGTAGTGGACATACATTGGCGGTGTGCAATTGCTCTGACAGATTACATTACAGCTGCTGGCTGGAGTGCTCTTGCTCAGTACTGGACCAATTTCAAAAACTCACCAAGACACAAAACCATGGGGGGAAAAGGAACCAGGTTGAAAAATAGGAAAGTTTCCCTTTAAGAACCACTATTCTTCCTCTGGCAATTGAAGTTGGCAGATTTGAAAACATTATGGTGGAAAACATTTTCTTTTGTACTGTACAGACTGATGATTTAAGAACGTCAATTTTCCATGAAATTACTCCAAAAAACCCTGCAATAGTGTGCAGATGATCAAAAATAGAAATGTTTAATTTTATTGTGTTTGCTGGCTGCATGGAATATTTAATTAGTATTTACAATGACATTACAAGACAATGACAGTTGGAAGATCTTTGAGTTAGTTTGCTTTATTTTTGGACCTCTTTTTGAAAATCGTTTTCACTGATTCAATTTAATTCAATTCAAT
>NW_023339984.1:6440888-6441975 GCF_004916995.1 Morone saxatilis | reverse complement strand
GGTGGGTGGTCGTCTGCCTCGACCAGTTGGGGAGAGAGAGAGAGAGAGAGAGAGAGACAGACAGACAGACGCACAGCAACAACAGTAGCAACAACTACACTAATACACTAAATGATTTAAAACTGATGATTTAACCTGGAACACTTTGTTACTACAGAAGCCATGAAAGTGCCTAAGCTGTCAGTCACCCCATATAGTCTATGGAGAAAATGAATGGGACTTCTGAAATTACTCCCCCCACTGTGCAACTATTTGGATGTTCATGAAACTGATCAGGGCCATATACTCTGGTTGTTGTAGCAGTAGTTCTGTGACATCTGTGTCACTGCAATTAATCTCACAGTGACAAGCTACATCTTTTAAAAACAGCCTTGGATGCCTGTTAAAGTCTCCAACCACTTGGCAAATTTTCAAAAGGAGCCTTGTAAGCAAATCAGCGCATTCGCAGCAAGATACAAAAAGGAATGCTTCCCGCTGATTGAAACAAGCATGCACTTCCCTTTAGCACTTCTCTGCCGCAACACCTAAAGCTCGGTTTGATTGGGTTTGTGAATAGAGGTGATAATGATACATTGCTTCAACAGAATGACTGTTTACAGAAAAGCTTAAGAGATTTGAATGGGCTGTTGAAATCCCTGGAGAGGCCATTAACTTGGTATAGCTGTGGAACAAAAGCTCACTGCTGAATTACTCGAAATCTATCTAGAACAAAAGAAAGCAGCATGACTGTACATTCCTCGTCTATCTTCAGGACCATCTCCTTTCCTTCTTCCCATTGTTTCCTCCGTCTTTCTGTCCCCAGAGTCCATTTTTCTATTTTTTTTTTCACTGCAAAGTTAAGAATTGTTACTCGGCTCTTAATTATCCATCTTCATGAATCATCCTTCTTACTCGCTTTACTACCATCTTCTGTCTTCACACTAAAAGCCAAGAGTCTTTACTCTCCTCCTCGTGAATCACCTCCTTCCTGTGCCCATCCCTCTTTTCCTCCGTCCCTCTGCCAAATATTTATTTTTTTCTTGATCCACAGTAACATCCAGAGTGTTACTCTCATTATCAATCTCTGTTGATGAATCACCCACCTCCA
>NW_023339984.1:6439806-6440874 GCF_004916995.1 Morone saxatilis | reverse complement strand
AATCTTATTTCCAACAGTGTGTGAGCTATATATGATGTGTGAGCTTTTCTATATTTTTAGACGAGGAGTGAGGTAAATCGCATCCTGGTCGTGCAGGGTTAGAAAATTCTGATTTCCTCTGTTCCTGCGTGAAGCTGAACTCTTCACTGCTGATCCTCTGTCTTTTATATCCAGAACACACTGTTAATGATGTAATTACAGTTTGAAGGGGAAGTAGCTGTTATATGTCCCATCTCCCTCTACAACAGGGGTTTCAAACTGCCGGCCCCGGGGCCATTTCCAGGCCACCATCCCCCTCCCTCTGACATGATGTAAAGACTATCATATAATTTGAACCACAAAATTATTATTATTTTCATAGAATTATTTTCACACTTCATTATACAATTAACATAAAAACAATTCTATTTTAAAAAATGTATTTACTTTGGCACAAATATGTTCAAACAACGATAAGAAGAGAGAAGGTGAAAGACAAAGATGATATAAAATTTAGAAACAGCTGTTTGCATTTTTTAAAGTTTATGTTAATGGTGGAAATATTTTCATAGTATTGCACTTTCTTCTATAGTACTTGAACGTTGAAGTGGCCCTCCTATGAGATGACAATACCATTCACTGGGCCCAAACCAGTTTGAGTTTGAGACTCAAGATCTACAACAACAATGCTTGCAATTTCTGGAGTGGCAGAAAAAATATTTTAATTTGCTTTGTTTTCATGAGTCGGACTAGTGTCAGAATAAAGGACAATTTATATCAAAAGGTTTTCATGTTGAATCACATACCGTAGTTTATTTGTGTGAAAGGTCAACATGTTAACTAACTATAATATGTATGGTGCTGGCTGTCATTTCTGTACAGTGTTTTCATCTATTGAAGGTAGAGGATAATGGTAATTTGTTTTGCAGAAATTGGTCATAAACCAAAGTACAATTTAGAATTTCAATCTGATGATGGCACTAGATGAAAATGTTGGATCACTTAAGTCAGTATGAATTATTTTTCCTGTGGGAACCTGAATTTCTATATTACGGTTTGTGCCAATCCATCTTGTAGATGTAGAGATAT
>NW_023339984.1:6439579-6439713 GCF_004916995.1 Morone saxatilis | reverse complement strand
TTAAAATAATTTCTAATAAAATATACTGGACAGATATTTTATAATTTTGTAGAAAATCCAAAGCCAATTTTTAATATCTGAATGATAACATTAAATTCCCCACTGTATATTTATGTATTTCACATTGTATCACA
>NW_023339984.1:6425738-6439398 GCF_004916995.1 Morone saxatilis | reverse complement strand
TGTTGCTTGGCTCAGCATGCACCAGCACTCGGCACAGATCTTTCCATGCCTCTCACCATCACTTAAACTCATCTGTAACCTTATGTAGTGCCTTCATGCAAGCTCATATTATCACACTTGACACACGAGACCTGGTCCACCCTCGTCCCCCCGAAAGCTGTGCACTTTAAACTGGCTTCTTCTATTCAACTACCTCCATTTCCTCTTCTCTCTCCACACTACTCTTCTTCTCCCCCTGTCCATTCTTCCTCACTTTCACTTTAATGTACACTCTACTAAGTGTCCTGCATGACTCACACTCCTGGCCAGCAGAATCTGGCACTGTGGAGTGAGTGTGTGTGTGTGTGTGTGTGTGTGTGTGTGTGTGTGTAAGCATGGCAGTGATTCTGTGTGTGCTTGTAGGCCTGTGTGTGTCATGTGTCTGTGTACTTTGCTCGAATTTGTTTTGAAATGCAACTCTATCCAAACCTGAACTCCCCTAATGGGCAAAGGATTATATCGTTCAGAACAGCATGTGTGCATCTGTGAGTGTGTGTGTGAGAGACCAGGCAATACAACACACTCGCACTCTATTTAATGCTAGCGGCAGAAGGCAGGAAAGCCAGAGTGGAAGAATGTACCTGTCAGGAGAGGAGAGACAGGAGACGAGACGATAACAGAAGACTCCAAGGAGAAGAGGGGGAGTGCAGAAGCGATAGAAAGATTAGGGATACATGAAGGAAGTCTAATCGAAATGAGGGAAGGTGGGAGGGAGCGATGGAGGAGGAGATGAGACGAGATGAAAGTGGAGAGGGAGAGCAGGGAGAGCAGGGAGAGACAGCAGACAGGATGATGAAGAGAGTGAACAGTAAGAGTAAGAAAGAGCGAGAAAGAAATAAAGAAAGGGATGGACAAATAAAGTGAGGGGAGGAGGGATGGAGGCAAACAGACAAGAGCAATAGACATCTGCAGCCCCACAGGCAATACAAGGAGGTGCTCCAAGTGTGTGTGTGTGTGTGGAGGTGAGTGAATACGTGCCTGTAATTGCAAAAGGAAACTGACAGAGTAAGTTGGGTAAAGGAGAAAGACAGAACACATGCATGCAAATGCACATTACTCGTCCTTCTTGTAATGACAACCTCATGTTGCGACAGATGTAGCTGAGCGGGAAAGAAAAGGGTAGGAAAACTGAAAGGAGGAGCGTGAGTTAAATTCTCAGAAGGAAAGGAAAAGAGGCACTGGCAAGTCAGTGACAGTTTCAGCACTTTTGATAACGAGACTGCCTCCTAAAGATTAGACTCTGTTATTATGATGGAACAAATGGAGCTGATACCAATTGATCGGCAGGAAATACAAATGGCAACCATTTTAATCGATTAAGTGTTTGAGAAATTTCTTTTAAGCAAAACACAACTGTTTCCAGTTCAAATTTGAATATTTTCTGATTTCCTTAGACTTCTCTGAAGGTGAACTGAATATACTTGGATTTTGGACTGTTGTTCAGGCAAAACAAGACATTTAAAGGAATAGTGCAGCATTTCGGGAAGTATGCTTACATGTTTGTATAAATTTTGAGAGATGAGAAGATCGATACCATTCTTATATCTCTGTGTGCAACATGAAGCTGCAGCCAGTTAGCTTAGCTTAGCATTAGGACTGTAAGCAATGAAACAGCTAGCTTGGCTCTGTCCAAAGGTAACAGAATCTACCTACTAGCACATCTAAAGCTCAATAATTAACACGATATATCTTGCGGGTGTAAATATAAAATAACCAGTTGTGGCAGCTATACCAAGTTGTTACGGGGGCCTGACTATTTCTGGCTGTGGGCTGTGACTATATAGAGTCTTGCCTGGCAACCTCAAGGCAAAGATAAGACTTCAGAGTGGTATTGATATGCTCCTCTAACTCTCAGCAAGAAATAGTTCTCAAAATGTTGAACTATTCCTTTAAATATACAATCACAGGCGCCTTATGGTGGATATTTTTTACCATTTGCTGGCATTTTATAGACAAACATTGAGGAAAATACTATTTAGAATAACTGATAATGACATTAATCATTACTTGCAGCACTAGAAATAAATATGTTTTTTTTCACAGCTAAACTGATCCAGTTGTAAAACTCTCATGCTGTCCATTTGCAAGATGGTGAAAATGTTTGTCAACTTAATAATGAAATACACACACACACACACACACACACACACCAGATTACTGAATGCTTGAAATTGTGAGAGATTACATTATTAAAACAGCGCCTTTAGGCATCTGTTCATGTATGTTTTGTCTGATCTTTCTGTTGCTTCAGCAAATATGCCCTCAAGCTGAAATAATAAGTAGCTTCAGACCTGGAAGAGATTACTTATTACGATTACCTTTTGGCAAAGTGGTTGTATCAGGATTTGGCAGGTGTGCATCAGTCGAGACATGTTAGTAAACATTTGTATGAAGTCGAAAAAGAAATCCTATCCCAGTCTGTTCTGCAGTAGCTCACCACTCCTCTGCATCAGTTGTTGTTTTGTCTGTTTTCAAGGTTTTTTGTTTTGTTTTTATTCAGCATTCCCTCTCTCAGTCAACACCACGGCATTTCACCACACTCATCCATTTTAAATAGGGATCCCTGATAATAACACAATAAAATATTTAAGATCAAAATAAATTGGACAATATTTCATTATACAGAACACAGAATATCTAATACTGTATTAAGATGGCAAGTGGCAGAAGTGATCTAGAGTCACTTTAAAATGTAGCTTCAATTTAAGTTTTAAAATATTTCACAAAATGAAGAAGCTACATAGAACTGTCATCTTAGCCTCAAGAGTCCTCTGTGAAATGATGTCAGGCCCTTTAGACATTGAATACACAGTCCTTTACAAGTACAAACACTAGAAGACTTGACTGATACTTGTACCCTCCCCTATTCTGCAATTCCTCATCTGAAAAATCTCGTCCTTCGTTCTTGGAATGGGAGGATGAAGTGAGGGAGTTGTAATCTGTAACTACTACGGCTAGATGCCACTAAATCTTACTCACTGGTCCTTTAACTCCATCTGCCTGCTCTCAGATTACACCTCAGGGTAAAAACAGATAACCTTGAATAGCTGTTAAATACATGCTATTTACTGTCTCATCCTACATTCTGCTACCTGTCTTCACACAGTTCAAACATTCACGGTCACTAATCATATTCCCCAGCTACTGTACATGCAAACGTCATGGCTACATGACAGATGAGAGGCACAGAGGACTGTTTTCTGACCTCAAACTTTCTCAACAGATTAATCAAATCAGCATTAGAGAGAGACAAAAGATATTTTATACCCCTTCATCTTGCTCAACAGAGGTCCTTTATAATTATGAATTAACTTCATGGATTTTGGCAGATTCTGTGAACTTGCAGTGGGTGCTCAGCAAGCTATGTAATGATTATACTCAGCTCCACATCTGGAATTAATATTGAGCTATAAAACAGTTAGGCTTATGAGAATTTTATGAAATACATTTTGACAAGTTGCAGTGTCTCCTGAGTAGCTTTTGATGTCATGTGGAATTAAGTGGGAGCCAATGAGCCTGTAAGTCTGGTCTTTTCTTCATTTTAATCAAGCAGTTCTGTCAGTTCAGAGATATCCTGTACAAATATCTTGATTTCTTAATTCAGGACATGGCACCCTTAAAAAACAAGGAATGAGAATTAATAAGCTTAGAAAAGTAAGCAATCATGTTAATGCAAATCACTTTTATGCAAATGCTTTGATGATGATTAAACTTTTAAAAAAGTCATAATTAGAGTTGTCTTTTTCATGGTGGGGAGGGGCGGTGTACTGAATAAAACAGTACTGTAAATATCCTTAATGTTTTATAAAATTAGGTGTAAAGTAGCCCTCTGACAAGCACACTCTTTCACCCACAGCTCTGAGCTTCAAAGATAAGGCTTTTGCACTGCTTTGGATGCATGTGTGCATGTGTGGGAGAGCATGCTCAATGTATATACGTTGGCTGTTCTGCTTACTGTTAGTGCAGTGTGTGGTTTGTCTATTTTATATCTATATCTGACTAGCACACTCCCTCTACCTTATCGACAAACCAACAGCGTAAGAGGCGCTGCCATTGTCAAGCTAACAGGATACAACAGAGGGCATAGCAGGACTCGCAGGCACATTAAGCCTACATTGGCTTGCGCAGTGAAGCCCGCCGAGTCTTAATTGAATTGATAGAAAGTATGGGGAGAGGATAGGGGAGGTCAGGGGAGAGGAATTGATGAGGAAAGCAGAGAGGGGGAAAGGAAATAAGGGAAAGGGAACCGCAGAAGGAGAATTGAGAGAGGCACAAGGAGAATGAAAAAATATAGCGAGAGGAGGAAGAGGTAGAGTAATGGGGAATCCATGGGAGCATGTCTACAACAGGAGAGAGCAAAATAAGAAATATGGCTGGGGAATAAATATGTGTAGAACAGCAAAGGAATGAGAAAGAACAAGGTGAAAAAGAAAAGCAACAGGGCGGCTTGATAAAGAGAATGCAAACGAGAGAACAAAATAATCACACAGTGAGTGTGAACAAGGTAAAAGAGGGATGAATCTATTACTAAGCTGTGATGGTAAATAATGAAGGTAGAGAAACAAAGGAATTAATGAAAGATAATGGAAAAACAAAACGGCAGGATTGCAGGTGAATTTAGGCTGAGAATTAAATTGTTGACTGCAAAATTGGCAATAGAGCTCCCTCTCCATGACTACGATTAATGTGCCCTTCAGGAAATCAACCCAAAACTAGTTCACCGGAGTTTCTACACAAATTAACATAGAGTTGGGCAATACAAAGCACAAAACTCATTATCAGTGCTGAATAAAACTCTCCTGCTGAAATAAAAGTTAAAACGACCTAATAAGTGACAGGGTAAAAAATAAGCCTAATATAGAAGAGGTGCAGTTTGCCTGGTTAGAGTAAAACTGTCTAGTTAAGGAAAGGACACAACTACAAAGTAAGTAAGGCCGAGGAAGCTAGGGTAGCTGAAACTAAATCCAGACAGCACAGACCAGTGGATGTACCAAACTTAATCTGGGATTGTTTGGCTCAGTCAAGCGCAGAAAGAGGGGCAGCTTGGCAGAAATGGTGTGAGACATGCTAATGGAGGCATGTCAAATACAAGCCAGATAAATCTTTGCACCAATAAGACTGGTAAAACTGATGCAAATGTGCAGCATGGGTACACCCCTCAGAATGAACAGAGGCACTGTTTTGTCTTCATGTCTCACCTTAATGAGGTCTCCTAGTAGTTTGTTGGCTTCAGCATAGGCCTTCTTCACCTCCTTGAACTTATTTCCCAGTCCCATACTGTGAGCCTGCAATGAACAATGGTAAAACAAACAACAGCATGAATGAGTAGAGTCAAAATAATCTTTTTATTTCTCCTTTTGAGGAAAAAGTCAAACCATTCTGGGCAATTCAATGTCAACCTGTAATTTAAGGCTATAATTTGTGTAGTGAGACCCACAGCTTATAAATTTATGGCGAAGGTCAGATGGACCAGTGTGATATCCCACTGTAAACTGTAATTTGGTATATAGTGCATTTGTTTAACACTCGCTAATATAAACAGGTCACAGCTGGGTTCCGGGATGTGCACACACACATTTTTACCAGTGGGTACACAGCGTTGTGGATTCAGTCACTTTCAAATAGTCTGTGACACATTTCAGAGTGTGACTGTGGACAGTGTAGATACTGTAGACTCGTGGTTGTACTTAATGTACCATACCAGCATTAACAAACACCAAAATAAGTTGTTCAAGCAACATTTTTAGTCAGTTTCTAAAACAGTGACACTGATTACTCCACTTCCTCGGTTTCATTTCAGTCACATGTTTTGCATCTGCAGTAGCTTTGAACACACAAACATGTAAAAAAAAAAAAAAAAGTGTATTTTTAAAAATGAGATACTTTCAGAACGAGAACATAAGTTTATTTTTTCTGTTTTTAAAGCTAAGACTGCACAAGTCTGAACATTTTCCATAAATGAAACTGTCAATTACTGTAAAACAAGTGCACAAACACTATATAGGTGCACTGCGGTGAAGTTCCACGCAACAACAGCGAATATAAAAGCAACACCATTAATACTCCATCCTAAAGAGCTTTGTGAAATGCATTTGAATGTATTTAGCCTCCAAATCAAAACACTCACACAAAACAAAATAAAAAATGACCAGAATAGCTCACTGTACCTGGAAGTGAAGGTTGGTGTACTGTCCTCCAGGAATCTCGTTCTCATAGACATCAGCGTTGCCAGATTTCATGGTGGCGGTGCAGTCGAACGGAGCGTACAGGCCTCTGGCTACTTCCCAATATTCACTGTAGTCAAACACCTTCTCCAGAGCAATGCCTGCAACAGAGCGCAGCAAATGACATCAAATCAGTGGTTACCATGCATATTTTCTTTTAATGAGACTGATCTACAGTCATTTGAAACTGAGCTTGCCATTTGTCTTAAGACAACAATGTAGCAGAGGTGTTTTAAGAATATAAATTTAAAGCATGTAATATGGGGAGATATACAATCCTTATTAATGTGTGTATAGAGAGGACAAAATGCAGCTTGAAAGAATAATTCTGTAACTTTCTGATCATCTCTCTTTTGGAAAAAGTGAATGGAGACACGTGACAAGTGCACTCAAAGCCAAAGCAAAAATAAATAAATGGAAATAAAAAACCAATCGGCTCCACAGGCTTTGTTTCTTTTCTGTACAAATATGTAACATCTGGTTGAAAGGTCAACCAAACTGAAGCTGCAGGAGCATCTGACCATACTTATCCACAGATACCCTGAGGTGTATGACTTGTAAAGTACGAACACATCATTCAGTTTGTGTGTGTTGGATTTATGACACTGGAAATCAATGTGTCTTTGTTTTGACTTCTGATTTGTTAAGTTGGTTTAGTCAGTGAGGCTTAATGCCAAATTACCGGAACTCACTTGCGAAAGTAACCCTGGATAAAAAGATGAAAGTGGCATGGCTGGCGTTTTCCATGCATTTTTATACCCAACATCTGAGTAACCCCTTATGTGGCAACCAGTTATTTACCTGAATTAGTCAAAAGTGTCAGCTGGGACAGTATTGGATTTATGATTTTTTAATGTTTTTTTTATTTTGATATATGAAAAAACAAACATGATTTACACATATAGTACTTTGTACACCAGAACAAGTACTACCCATCAGATAGGTATGGATGTGACTACAACCACAGTACGGTACACTAGTTATGCTTTACTATACCTGGGTCCTCTTAAACACTACATCAAGCCAAGAAAAATTGCAAGTTAAAATGGGTTTTCAGGTTAGGAAAGCTTGTACAAGCCTGAACTACAATGTAGGTTGTGTTTTTAGCCTCAAGTACGCTTGAAAAGTCACTCTACATTTACATTTTGGCTTTGTCACGTCAGAGCCACTCATAAAATCCCCGTGATATTTTGTGACCCTTAAAAAAAAAACACCTGTTGCTCATGTTCATGACATTCTGCTACAGCCAGTAAAGGTGTGTTAAAGCTGATTACCTCGAAATATAAAATCTGCTTTAATGCCATGTCAGAAATGGCAGTACACCGAGCTTTTGGCTAATGATGACAAAAATCTGCTATTTTAATGAGACAAACTTAGCTTGTTACATCCACAAGAACTGAGTGACAAGCTTGAATGTTTGCGATTCAAAGCGAGTACGTACTCCAAAAAGTGTTTGTGTGCTTCTGCTGTGATCTTGGCGAGGAAATGGAGCTACTGTGAAATTAATGTGAAATTAATGTGCATGTGGTTGCTCCTCAAATTCAGCTGCCTGCCAAGCCAGCCAGTAATTAGGTCCATTTCCTTCTCTGTTTGAGAACACCATTTTTGTAGCTAAAATGTATGCTTCCATTGTAAAATTACAGCCTCAGTTTACAAGGGGAAGCGATGGCATGTTCATGGTGACGCAGGCCTCTGTTGATTCAGATGTCAGCTCAGGTCAATCACTTCACTTCATACACTGCTCTGTGCTCTCATGACTTTGAGGTAGTGGACAAAACATATATTTGTAAGTTTCTACCAAATAATTGGCAGTAACTGTGAGTTCTCCCAGCTGACAACACAAAGAGCTCCATACAAAACTGTGGATACATCGCCTCTGCTCTGTTGTACTGAAGCTACTGTGGGTGTTAAAAACAGCTATGTCTGATTATTTTGTGATAGATTTGGTGCAAAATAAAGATTCTTCAAAAGAGGACAAACTGTAGCTCTCTGACAGTATCTGATACCACAACCATTTAACTTTACTGTAGCGGTGCTGGAAATATTTCAATTTAGCCTGATATGGTAATGAGAAAAATGCCTCCAGAGAAGCTGTGTTTTAGGGGTGGATTTTACTTTAATTGCGAAATACATTATTTGCAGAAACACTCTTACAGTGTATGGTAAAATGGTTAAACAAATGTAACTCCACATTGGCATAATAAGGATGCACAATCATTAAAGCAACGTTGTGACATTTTAACATACTCATGCTAAGCTAAGCTAACCGGTTTGCTTGCTTCAGCTTCATATTGAACACATATGAGGCTTTTCTTAACCAATTATTGACAAGACTGTGAATAAGCAAATGCTGATCTATTGCTTTATTATTCCTATTTAAATGTATATTGGTAAATGCGCCATTTTCTAAAGAAAATTTTTATTTGCTTAGGTAGCTTAAGTGCCAAAGGCCAGTGGTTGTAGTGTCTTTATCAGTGGTACATTTACCCTGTACATACACATTTGAAATATTTGTACTTTTTAATCTAACAGTTGTAGTGACTAGTTACTTTTCAGAATAAGATTTAAATGTATTTGTTATTGTGTGAATATTCATTTGTAAAATGTGTGCCTTTTTGGTCATCTGTGAATGAAATAATGAAAATCGTAGTTGGAAGATTTTACATTTAAAAGATAATAAGCTGACAAAAATACAAGACATAGTTCAAGATTAAACCAGTGGGTGGCAGTCTTACAAAACCGCAGTGTCTTATTGGGGCTCCTTAACATATTTCACACATATAGTTGATAGCAGTTTCACCATAAAGAAATGTCCCCTTCTGCAGTGGTTTTATTTAAATACTTGTTCAACTTCCAAACAGATAAAAATATCCTGTATTTTTGGAGAAGGCTTACCCCTAGGTTGGGAACCACTGGACTAAACTACTGAACCTGCTGAACTGTAAATAAAGTGGATAAAGTAGCTCCACCTTGACCAGCTACAACAGTAAACACAATGATGCAGCAGTATTAGACTAACAATTTTGTGTGATATATCAGCCACAGGTGACATTTTCCTGCAGAACAAGTCCTTTACTTTTGATAGTTTAAGTAGGCCTACATTTAGCTGATGTCTACAGTTTATTATATATAGTATATTTAGATTGTTGTATTACTATATTTTACTAAGGTAAAGGGTCTGAGCACCTCTTCCACAACTAATCTTTATCAACCTGCATGTATTTTAGAGTGGGGCCTGAAACCGACAAACAGACATTTTGATTGGGAGGCAGCTGAGCTACAGCATCTGCCAGAAAAAGACTTCTTTCCTGCAGTTTCCTGAGGAGAAGTTTAATTAGCCAAACACCATACAAGTGTGAGCTGGAAAGTCAGATGAAAGCAGAAAGAAAAGTTCAATCAGCTAACTCAGTTATCAGAAAAGTGCTTTGCCGAGGAGAGATGGCAGGAGCATCTCGCTTAGCCAACAGGAAAGTTAGCCGTAATGAATGAGCAAACCAATGCTGTGTTTTATCTGCAGAATTTTCTGCTATTGAGAGAATTTAAAGGTTAATTTTCCACTGTATCCTACAAATGTGAAGAACAGCTACAAATGTTTTGGATTCTGATGTTTGGTAAATCACGGTGGAGGTAAATACAGCATTGTTGTTTTTTCTGGCCTGCTGATTACAATCCCAAAACCATCAATCACTGCACCACTATAACATGTGTATGAATACCACAGACATGCAGGCACACGCACGCACATACATCAGTCATTTAGATGGCTGCTTGGCAGTGACAAAGTGCCATCAAGATACAACTCATTAGCAGCACAAACTCACTAATGCAGGAGACAAACAGACAGACACACACATATTTCTGCTTGTACACACATTCTCTACACCAACACAGTCACACAAAGTTGTAGAAAGACAGCCGCACACACACAGTTTGTGGGTGATGAGACGATGAGAGCTAACCAAGACAGTTAGATTAAGACAGATGAGACACAAGGAGATTCAGGGAGCAAAGAAGGGAAAATTGAGCACAGACAGATGAAGAAAGGGAGACACGAGGGAGGTGAACAAGAAGCTAAATGTGTCAGCTCACCGTCTCAGTGAGTGTGCCTCTGGTTTCATATATATATATATATATATATATATATATATATATGTGTGTGTGTGTGTATATATGTGTGATTAAATATATAATACATAGTATACTAATATAATAATACGTATATACTATACACATATATTATACATATATCAAAACCATATATACCTAATTATATACTATATACATATATAATGTATTATACTACATAGTATATATACTATAATATTACTATATTATCATATAGTATACCTAACTATATAATATACACATATATATATAACTATACACATATATATATACTACTACAATACAACTATAATAATATACACATATATATATAACACAGCAACTAATATATATATATAATAATATATATATAATCAGTATACTAATCATAGTATACACCATATATATATACTATATTACACATATATCATAGATACTATTAGTACGTTATATATTCATATACTATATACTTACGTTATATATACCATCAAAATTCATATATTATCCTATATATAGTATCACCATGATATCAATATCAAATAGTACACATATATATATAGTATTACTATATATCATAATCATAAACCACATATATATATATTATATTACAGTCATCATATATATTATCCTAGATATTTACTTATATACTACATATATTACCATATATAAACTCCCGTAATCTACACCATATATACTATCAACACATATATTATACACAATATATATCATAGCGCGAGCGAGTATAATCCATATATCTATATAGGTGATAAGTTATAATACAAGAGTACTCAAAAACAATAAAAACCAAAAAATAAATAAAAATAAAAAACTACAAAATACATAAACAAAATATAAAATATTATATATATATAACATATACTATAATACCACATACATATATATATATAGCGGTATCATTATAACACTACTATACCACCATACATATATATATATATATATACTACTAGTGTATCATATCACACATACCAAATAAGACATACTCATAAACATCTAGATTATATGATATATTAATATATAGTACTACCCGCACACACCATCAACATATACAATATACTATATATAATATATATACTCCGGTATATACAGTATACATACATATATATATATATATATATATACTGTGTAAACTTTATACGTATATATACTGTATACATGTATATACATACTTATATATGGTATGCAGTATATATTTACTGTAAGTGATTTTTGTTCCTAAAAATCCTCTGTCTGTCTCTATGCCCATCTGTCTGTCTGTCTGTCTGTCTGTCTCTCAGGTGTTCATGGGAAACCTGCAGGTGGACCTGGGGTTGGTTCAGTACGACAGTGACTCTCTGCTGTCTCCTGTCCCATTGGCTGCTCAGATTGGTTTGGGGGCGGGAGCAGCTGTCATCATCCTGTCAGTTCTGGTCGTCATCCTCATGTACAGTGTACCTGTCTGTCTGTCTGTCTGTCTGTCTTTAGTTTTAACCCTTAAACAAACACCTTCTTTTTTTGTTTGACTGTATTTATTCCGTATTCTCTATTGAAGTTCTATAACGTTTCCACTGAGTGAAACACTACATACATGTAGCTTGTGGATTTAAAATGAAACTGTTTGTGAGGAGTTGCCAACAGTTTTTATATTGATCACAATCACTGTGTGTGTCTGTGTGTGTTTAGGAGGAAGAGTAAACAGGCTCTCAGAGATTATAAGAAGGTTTTGCTGCAGTTGGAAACTCTGGAGATCAACGTGGGAGACCAGTGCCGCAAAGAGTTCACTGGTACACAAACACACACCAAAACCCACCCTGACCCCTGACCCTTCACCACCAAGTTCTGACTCTTCAAATGTTCATTTATTGTTTCTAGTTCCTCAAGAACATAAAGTCAATCGATCATCAATCAATCATCAATCAATCATTAATCAATCATCAGACTTACAGTTTTACCAGTTTAGGGTTAAAGGTCAGTAAAGACTTCTTCAGTATGACTGATCAGAAAATCCTCTGTCAGTAGTTATTGTTTAAACTCTGATCTGATCTTCTCTCTATAAGAGAATAATAAGACTCAGTGGCGTCCCTGCTGGTTGTGTAGAAGTACTGCAGAGTCTTTGATGAAGCACACCATCAGAAATCTGCAGTCTCAGTTCGAGTATTTAAGAACATTTTTATAAATGTGGCCTTAGTTTATCTGGCCTGGACTCTTTAGGATATGGGCAGCAGGAGTCGGGTCGGGTGCAACAGGCACAGAATGAAACTTCAAAACAGTCTACAGCTGTAACGTCCTCTTTTTCTTGTCTAGACCTGATGACAGAGATGATGGACCTGAGCAGTGATGTTGGAGGACCAGGACTCCCCCTGCTGGACTACAGGACGTATGCAGAGAGAGTCTTCTTCCCTGGCCAGCAAGTGGCACCGCTGAGCCGCCAGCTGGACCTGCCAGAGTCCAGGAGGCAGACTGTGGAACAGGGTCTCCAGCAGCTCAACAACCTGCTTAACAACAGACTCTTTCTCACCAGGGTGGGTTGGGGGGCAGGAGGAGGGTCATTTAATGCTGCTGTAACCTGATCTCAGATCAGGACAGACATGGACCTGCAGGTGATGGTTTGTTGTGTGTCTGTCTCTCAGTTCATCCACACTCTGGAGGCCCAGCAGGGATTCTCTCAGAGGGACCGGGGCTACGTAGCCAGTCTGCTCACCATGGCCCTGCACGACAAACTGGAGTACTTCACCGAGGTCATGAAGAGTCTACTGCAAGACCTGGTCCAGCAGTATGTCGCCAAGAACCCCAAACTGATGCTGCGCCGGTACATAAAACAAATTAAATTTTTCATGGCCAAGACAGTAGCATAAAGTTTCAGATAAACGATAAAACAATAAAACATTCAGACAAACAGAATAATACTTAATACATAAAACAAGGAACGGGTTTAAAAGAAGCAGTAAATGACATCAAGTATTTAGGAAGGGTACAAATAGTCTCTAAAACTGTTTCTGTTATCTTCCATCTTTATAAAATGATCTAGTTTAAGGTGACTCTGCTACTCACAGTAAGTGAGTAAAGCACTTCCACCACAGACAGTGCGGGCTCCAGGAATGATAAACAGATTGAATCCCTGCAGTCGAAGGTTACAACGGCTGATAGAGTCAGTTGAGACCAGAAATAAGAAGGAAGCTGGTGTAATATGGACGTAGCACTGCTCCTTTTTACCACAGTATAAGGAACCAACTCTCTCATACAAACTTCAATGATATGTACGAAAACCCAAATTTTCAATTCAATTCAGTTCAATT
>NW_023339984.1:6416428-6425673 GCF_004916995.1 Morone saxatilis | reverse complement strand
CAGAGACCCAACAGTACCACCAAATCAGAAACGAAACGTAATGCAGCCTGGTACACTGAATGCAGGTATAAAATATCTACATAAAGCCCAATTATTTGTTGGTTGAGACTCTTTCAGTCGCTTAAAGTAACTGATTTACTCCATCATCAGTCTTAAACCTTGAGAATCACATCCTTTTGGGTTTTGTCTGCAACAATTTAGTCTCAGTCCACAAAAAATCCTTAAAATCAGTTTTTCATAAAAACTAAATATTAGTAACATTGCTGATATAAATTGTAAATAAAATAGGACCATGTATGTACCCTTGTGGGACACTATTTTTTATATTTAAAAAAGCTAGAAAATAAACCATCAACCTGGACACTTTCTATTAGTTTTCAAACCATTTAGCGTTTTCTCAAGAGAATCCTGTTAACCAACCTCCAACAAAACAGAGTCGTACATCAGGATTTATCTAAATCGTTTCATTTAATGAATCAGATCCTGGCAGCTGTCTGTCTGCCTGTCTGTCTGTGCATCTCCCTGTCTGTCTGTCCTGCTGATGGTTGTTTTCTGTGTTTCAGGACAGAGACAGTTGTAGAGAAGATGTTGACCAACTGGATGTCAATCTGCCTCTACTCCTTCCTCAAGGTCTGTCTGTCTGTAGAAATACTAACCTGTCTCTGTCTTCAGTTCCTACCCCCGTCTGTCTCACCCTCACCTGTCTGTCTGTCTGTCTGTCTGTCAGGAAGTTGCCGGGGAGCCTCTCTACATGCTCTACAGAGCCATAAAGTATCAGGTGGATAAAGGGCCGGTGGACGCTGTGACGGGAAAAGCCAAACGGACTCTGAACGACAGCCACCTGCTGAGAGAGGACATCGACTACTGCGCCATAGTAACCACGGCATCACACACACACACTTCAGTTCAATTTTATTTGTATAGCACCAATTTATATAAGAAGTTGTCTCAGGACACTTTTCAAATAATCAGAATCAGAAATACTTTATTGATCCCCAGGGAGAAATTTGTTTGTTCCAGTTGTTCTACTCAACAACTCATGTTAAAGAATAAAAATAATACTTATATTACAATATCTAATAGAAATGTATATATAGGTATATACATATAAGTAAAACATAAAAAAATAACAATGGAAATAGAAATAGAAATATAATAAGAACCTAAGTATGTACATTATTATAAAATATATACAATAGGCTATATGACAATATAGACAAAAGTAAATCTATGCCACAGTATGTGCCCGACAGAAATGAAATGAGTAATACTAGTGAGTTTTAAAGATTGTAGTATTACAGAAGCTCTAAATTCACATTAACCAGAGAACATTTTAAGGTCCAGTTTAATGACTAACTGACTCTCTCAGGGAGGAGTTAAACAGTTTGATGGCCACAGGCAGGAATGGCTTCCTGTGCCGCTCTGTGGTTCAGCTCGGCGGAATCAGTCTCACACTGAAAGTCTTCCTGTGTTTGACCAGTTCGTTGTGGAGTGGGTGAGAGACATTGTCCAACATGGTATGAAGCTTGGACAGCATCCTCCTCTCTGACACTGCTGTCAAAGAGTCCAGCTCCACTCCCACAGCGTCACTGGCCTTGTGGATCAGTTTATTGAGTCTGTTAGCACTGGCCACCACAGACTCATAGAACATCCTCAGCATGGTCCTGCAGATGTTGAAGGGACCTCAGCCTGCCTCAGAAAATAGGAGATGGCTTTGGTCCTTCCTGTAGCAGCTCTTTTAGCCCAGTCCCAGTTTACTTGCTCAACATACCCAGCCTGTACTCTGTAGTCCTCTACAGTGTCTACACTGACCCCACTTGGTTGAAACAGGGGTCAGTGGAGGCCTTGAACTTCCTCAGATCCACAATCCAGCCTAGAAAGGTCAACACAACTGCATCGATCTTTTTCTGCATCCATCTGTGACAGGATGTGTCTAATTTTTGTAAATAACGTAAATAAAAAAAGGCATTGCTTAGAGATTCTGCTTTATGTGGGAATTAAATGACAAATCCTGATCAAAGATAACTCCAAGATTCCTGACAGTGGTGCTAGAGGCCAAGGTAATGCCATCTAGAGTAGCTATATCTGTAGACAGTGAGTTGCTCTTGAGGTTTTTGGGGCCAAGTATATTTTTCTGATTTTAACATCTGAAAATTGCAGCTCATCCAGGATGTCCTTAAGACATATTTGTAATTTAGATAATTGATTAATTTCATTGGGCTTGATTAATAGATATAATTGTAATTAAAAGGTCATTATTAACTTTAACCAGAGCTGTCTCTGTGCTGTGATGAACTCTAAATCCTGACTGAAAATCCTCAAATAAATTATTGCTATGTAGAAAGTCACACAACACACCTGGTTGTATAAGTCAAAACTCACCTGGTTGAGATCAGGGTGTTCGTTTACCTTTTCATCTTTACGTGTTAACACCTGTCTGACCTTTTGTACCTGTCTCTCTTTCAGACTCTGACAGTGTTGGTGAAGAACGGAGTTGAAGTTCAACCTTGTCCTGTTAAAGTTCTTGACACTGACACTATCACACAGGTAGGTTCCTGTCTGTCTACCTGTCTGTTCCTCACCTGTCTCTCTTCTTGTCACCTACCTGTCTGTCTCTCTGCCTGTCTGTCTGTGTGCAGGTGAAGGATAAGATCCTAGATCAGGTCTACAGAGGAGCTCCATTCTCTCAGAGACCAGCAGCAGACAGTCTAGATCTGGGTATGCACACATGGACACACACCTGTCTCACCTGTGTGGTTTGATTGACAGCTCATACTCACCTGTGTCTCTGTTTGATTAACAGAGTGGCGTTCAGGTCAGGCAGGTCACCTGACCCTGTCAGATGATGATGTCACAGCGGTGGTTCAAGGTCGCTGGAAACGACTCAACACTCTTCAGCACTACAAGGTAACAATTGACCAATCACAGCACGTCTAGTTCAGCCAACCAACCACAGCGTGTCTCTCTTCTTATACACCTTCCTCATCTTCACTTCCTGCCAGTTAAACATGAAACTGCTTTCTTGCATTCTTCAGGTTCCAGACGGAGCAACAGTCGCCCTAATTCCTCGTTCTCAGAGTTCAGGTGGAGTCAACCAGGTGTTTCAGACAGGAGAAAGTAAGAACACAGCACATTCAATTAATCTAGAACAATTAGAACAACACAAACAGAACCACATCAAGAACATCTGAAACCCAGAGCCAGCACATGGAGAGAATGATGTAGAATGTCTAGAGCCTGAACCAATGCAAAGAATACCATATAGAACCTGAATCATCTAGAACATTATGAACCCAAAGAAACCTCTAGAACCCCTGAGACATTGAGAATGTGTTGGATACCCACAACCCAACACAAAGAGAACCATCTAGCATCTAGGTGTTTTCCTATTGGTTATTGTGGTGACTAACAGTTTGTGTGTGGTTGCTGTAGAAACGCCGATGCTGGAGGGCGAGGAGGAGGAGGGTCTGCGTCTGTGGCACCTGGTGAAGAGCAGTGAAGATCCTGAAATCCCAAAACACAGAAAGAGCAGCATGAGGGAGAGAGAGCGAGCCAAGGCCATACCTGAGATTTACCTGACGCAGACTCGCTCGTTCCATGAAGGTAAGAAATTAACACACCTGAGATTTACCTGACCAGACTGGCTGTCCATGAAGGTAAGACATTAACACACCTGAGATTTACCTGACCAGACTGCTGTCCATAAGGTACAGACATTAACACACTGAGATTAACCTGACCAGACCTGCGTCCCATGAAGCTACAACCTGTCTGTCTCTCTACCTGTCTGTCCGTAGGGGACATTGCAGAAGTTCGTGGACGACGTCTTTGTTGCGATCCTCAGTACGAAGCGTCCTCCTCCGATCGCCGTCAGATTCTTCTTTGACTTCCTGGACGATATGGCAGAGAAACATGGCATCGACGACCCAGAGACCGTCCACATCTGGAAGACCAACAGGTGACATGGACACCTGTCTGTCTCTCTGACCTGTCTGTCTCTCTGACCTGTCTGTCTCTCTGACCTGTCTGTCTCTCTGCAGTCTCCCTCTCAGGTTCTGGGTGAACATCCTGAAGAATCCTCAGTTTGTTTTGGACGTTCAGGTGACAGACAGCATTGACGCCGTCCTGTCTGTCATTGCTCAGACCTTCATCGACTCCTGCACTACTTCGGAGCACAAAGTGGGACGGGTACGACCTGTCTGTCTGTCTGTCTGTCTGTCTGTCTGTCTGTCTATCTGTCTCTACATGTATTAACTCTTTTTGTCCAATCAGGACTCTCCTGTAAACAAACTGCTGTACGCCAGAGAGATACCGCGATACAAACAGCTGGTGGAGAGGTGAGACAACTTCCTGTTCCTTAGTTTAACAAGGTCAGCATGACGACTGTTACCATAGAAACACTAACTGTCTAGGATCAGTCACATTGTATCTTACTGTACTAATGTGTGTATGTGTGTGTGTAGGTATTACAGTGACATCCACAGCGCTGCGTCTGGCTGTTATCAGGAGATGAACTCTACTCTGACTGAACTGTCTGGGGTCAGTAAACAGAAACTGAACTACATATCATTGTTGTTGTTGTTGTTGTTGTTGTTATTATTGTTGTTGAGTTTTTATTTAAGGAGACTTAACATTGACTTAATACTGTCGTTCTGTCTGTCTGTCTGTAGAGTTTTGCCTCAGAGATGAACAGTCTTGTTGCTCTTCATGAACTCTACAAATACATCAACAAATATTACGACCAGGTAACACACACACACACACACACACACGGTTTATAAACTTTATACCCAAATATTAATATCTGAATAATGACATAATAACAATTATTATGTAATAATCACATCATAATTGTCAAACAATAAGAAGTAAAAAAATCTACATTTATATCTCTCTCTTTGTACCTGTCTGTCAGATCATCATGTCTCTGGAGGAAGACAGTTCGGGGCAGAAGATGCAGTTGGCCTATCGGCTGCAGCAGGTCGCCGCCCTGGTGGAGAACAAGGTCACTGACCTCTGATGACCTCTGACCCTGAGCCCGTGCTGAGGAAGAGGAGGATGAAGAAGCTCTGAGAGACTTCCTGTTAACACTGTGTCTTCCTGTGTGTGTGTGTGTGTGTGTGTACGTGGTCTTTATAGTCAGACTCAGGAGCTCTTTAGGTTCCTTCTGCAGCAGCAAAATAACCCCAACCAGACCTGAACCAGACCTAAACCAGACCTGAACCAGACCTGAACCTGGACCAACCTGGCTCCAGAAAACGACAATCTATCAATCAGATCAGGGAACATCGTCATCACCTGCTGCCTTGAGCTATTTCCCAGAGTTCCCTGCTGTCTGCAGGAGTCAGAAAGCACAATGTTAATATTTTCTATTCTGATCACAAGTATTGATTATTGACCTGCTGGATGCTTTTTATCGAAAGTATTTTTGCCTTTTCTACTAAAACCAGCACATTGAACGCAATAATCAGGGAGAGTTTCTACATTTTCAGCCTGATTCCAGTTTCTGATTCTAATATGAATTAATAATAATATTAATTATTAATCTGCTGCCTGGAACTCTCCAGGTAATTTCACAACCTCAGGACCCTGTCCCGCACTCGTTTCCAGTCTTCCTCAGTTTCAGGTGGAGTCCACATGGACTCACAAGGGTTCTCAGGTTTGTATCGATGTAAATTATTGGACAGTTGATCAGCCAATCAGCACACAGCAAAAGGATGAGGGAACGTAGACCTTCTACCATCTGCTGTAGAGGTCTTTACAGGTCCACAACTAATAAGCTAACGTAGCTTTAGCTCTTTCAGAACAGCTTTCTATTGGTCGACAGTGCGAATTGAACTCAAAGGAAAAGATTTTTACAGATTTTATTATTTCATTTATTGTAAATGAAAGTGAACGGATTCTGTAGAAAACATTTGAAATGTGAGCCAGCTTTTATACATTTCTTCTGTGGATGCTAGCAATGTTGCCTGTTAGCTCCCTCAACAGTGAATGTGACTAGTTCCTGAAACAAAGAAATAAACCAACCACTAAGTTCCTGAGTTGAACCAAAAACAGGTGCCAGTAGTCCTGGTACTTCAGCACAACCCCCACCCTCATTCTTCTGGTGTTTTTTATCCTTTTTAACAAGGACATTTTCAGTGCTGTCTTCTTAGCATTGAGCTAGCTGTGTTTACACAGAGACACAAGTTGTGAAATCCTTCCGCACTCTCACTGTAAGAGTCCATCAGTTCACACTGTTAGTGAGGCAGAATGCACTGTGAGGACCCAGATGTTTCATAACGCTCAAAACATTGGATACTTCTGGCACTCAGCGGGCGCCATTTTCTCTACGTAGTGGAAGGGGAGCGACCACCAGAACAGACTTGGCATAGACGGTGTAATTTCCACCTCGCATGAAACAGGGACACGCAGGAGATAAAAGTAGAAGCAGGATCATTTTGGATTTATATCGTGATGAAATCCAGGCGCTAAGGCTGTGCGGTTGTAAAACGCCTTAGAAGAAGAAGGTGACACTACGCTGCTTAAATAATTACTGCACTAGTAAGTACATAGCGTGGATAATAATAATGTAAATAATAGCGTATACTAACGGAAGTATTCGACACAGCGTCAGTTTCTTATTGAGTACGTCGCTGCTGTACGCAGCGTTTTATAAATACTGCACTTGCTAGGCGACATCAAAGTATCAAAGTAGTTATTTTTAGGCAATTATTTCACAACTTCTATTGTATATATAGGCCTCGGAAAAAATATTGAGGTCCAGACATCGGTGACCTCAGTGGTGGGTACCGCCATTCTCACTGAGGAGGCAGTACTCAATAAGTAGTAAGGGTACTCATGTGGACAAACATCAGTAGTACCAGTACTGGCCGATTTCAGGCACTGCTGTTAAAACAGAAGGAAACTAGAATCAGACAGAAAATTTAGTTTAACATTAAACATGCTGAATGAACAAAGAGCTGATCAATGATCAATCACAAATCTGAGGGAGGACATTAAACTGTGTGTGTGTGTTTGCTGGTTACTATCTTATGTGTACAAAGTCCTATTTATACCGATTTATCCCAGCTGTGCCTTCACTCTTGCAGCTAGGTGGCACTGTCTGTCTGTTTTGACAGCAGCCTAATTGATATTGTGTCCCAGTGCATTATGGGAAGATAAATTAGTTTAAATGTTTACCTCTTATTGAACCATTGAGTGAAAACAGCACTGACTTACACCAACACTGACTCATCATGTACAGATACCCCAGACTGATCCCAAAAAGCCTGAGTCTCGCTAACAGCTAGCATAACATAAGATATAACATTATGCTAGGTTGAAAACAATCTTAACTCATTGACTCTGTTGTGTTTCAAGATCAAGAATGATCTGTCACATTAAAATATGCTAACGTTTATAACTTGTTTTTAGCTACTATGATACAGGCTAGCCTAAATGCTAGCAGCTGCTAGCTAGCTAACAACAAACTGCTTCAAATGTTACTGACAGGATGTTACAACTGTGTAATATCTTTAAAGAGCCTGCTGGCTATAACACTGGATATGTCATATATGTTATATATGTAATATATGTTTTCCTCGGGAGGATAAACCTGTCATATCAACAAACAAACAGCAACAACCAGCATGTTTAAGTGCAACATATAGCGTTACACGATGGGTTCACTGTATTTACACTGTGTGTGGACACAAACCTTCGGCTATTAACAGCTAGCATAGGTCTCACTTTTAGCTTGTTTTGTTGATTTAACGTGTGCAAAGCCACATTGCTTCCTAACACACAGGCTGAACCCAAATATCTGAGCGCCCTCAGACTGATGGGCTTCACTCGATATGATGTAACAGAATAATCAGTGTTTAATGTACATATCCACCATTCTGCAAATCAGCAAATATTCTGCAGATTACAGCCCTATGGTCCAGACTACGACCTGGAAACAGGTCAGAGTTTATCCCTCAGAGGTTGGAGTTTTGGAGTCAGCCTGCAGATTATCAGCTGTGTCTCCATGGCAACAGCTTGTTGTTTTAGCTGTGTGAAGTTGTCGCAAAGTGGATTTAGTGGGTGTGAACGAACTGTCAGGTTTTAGTTTCATCTACATGAGAAACTACTGTCGGCCAAACAGTGGGACAGGATTCTTCCTGGACTCCCCAATGGGACACTTCCTGTTTCCTGGCACAATACTTCCTGGACTCTGGGACAGGATACTTCCTGGACCGTGCTGTACATTTTACACTGTAAATGGACTCTGGGACCGGGACTGGGACTGACCCCATCAGGCAATAAGAACCCAGACTCGGACCGTCCGATTTTGAAACGGGATCTTCCTGCTGACTGATCGCAGTTTCCGTACTTTTCTTCTTCATCTTTAATATTTCTGATAGCTGTTTAATCTCAATGTCTCTCCTGTGTTTTTGCCTTGTGTGTTTTTCGAGCCTGTGTTTGACCCGTAGTTGTAGTTCTCTGATCAGATTAGACTTCTGCATGCATGTTATGATGATGATTGTGAAGATGTTATGGTGCTTCGTCTTCAACTCTTTTGTTTTTTTAAATAAAAACAAGAGGCTGAACTTAAAGTCTGCCACTGATGATGTATGTAAATGGAGGTCACAGTTTGACCTCTGACCTCCTGATCTCTGTACAGTTTTTTAGTCTTCTGGGACATGATGAAACAGATTCTAAGCTCTGATTGGTCGAGCTCTGTTTGTTACTGAACGTTTTTCTACAAGGGAATAAAAACTTTAAAGGGTTTGTATAAAGTATAAATTCAGGATCAGTTGTACTGAAGCAGAGAGCTTTCCTCCTGACTGTGTACAGTTTGCTAACAGTGTGTAAATGTGCCTGTAAATACCTGTCTGAAGATGAAGATGATGATGATGATGAAGACGAGTCCGTCTGCAATGGAAATGTGTTTTTATTGTGAAGAGGCAGGGGCCAAACAGTTTTTATCATGTAAAAATAAAGTTATAATTTTAACAGCTCTCTGTCTGACTGTTATTACCGGAGCTGGGAGACAATTTAATGTCTAAATACGAGTTTATTGATACTAAAACAATAATATATATATATATATATATATATATTTATAAATTGATATTAATATTAATAAAATTATTAATATTAATATTATTGATATAGTCTGTTTTGCAGACAATATTTCCCCACTGTGAACCAGAAATGTTGAGTATGAAGTTTAACGTTGGAACTGTTCAGTGTGGGTCTCCAGCTGTTACACTGACTGA
>NW_023339984.1:6397556-6416328 GCF_004916995.1 Morone saxatilis | reverse complement strand
TATATATATATATGTGTGTGTACATATATGTGTGTGTGTACATTCTTGGGTATGTGACGACAGCTATGTCTTAGACGACTGCCCTGTTTGTGGCAGCTGCAAGTTTCTCATCAATTAAATAAATGCTGTGTCAACTACACACAAGGGGCACTTTAATGTGTGTCATCATTCAACTGCACGACTGTTTGTGAATATGTATGACTTCTAAAATGCATGGATGTGTGCGTGCACGCTGTGGCTGACAGCTTAAAGACAAATAATTAACCAGAGAAGTGCTGCTTTCACCATTTCTTCAGGACAAAGAGATACTGTGGGAGATACTGAGGGAGTGGAAGGGAAAGAGCACCGAGAGAGGGAGTTTGAGAGAGTGAAATAGGCATGTAAAGTGCTGTTAATTACTTTGTCACTGAGTGAGAGGGAGGGAAGAGGAGGAGGAGGATGGAGAGACAATGTGAAAGAAGCGGGGGTGATGGGGAGAGGCATGAGAGCTGAGAGAGGGAAGGAGATAGAGGAGGCCGAGCGCACCGCACAGCCCTGATTACTGCTTTGTAACAGAGATGGGAGAAAGAGGGGAGGCAGAGAAGGAAAGCAGTAAACAGACTAAGGTCAGGAAGGTATGGAAGTATCCAAGGCAGTGCTCCGCTTGATTACAAAAGTAGTGAGATAGGCAAACGGAGGTGGAAGGGGGAGAGGCATAAAGGGAGGCAGAGATGAAAAGAACAGACGAGCGCAAGGTGACGGGTATAAAATAATTTAGAAGTGAGAAGGAGTTTGTCTGCATGTGTATGCATAATGCATGTACCAGGGTCACATCAGGATAGAGTATAAGTATGCACACACGTATGTGTCTGTGTGCAAGTGAGTGGGGGAGACATCCTGCATCCCAATCTCAGTCTCAAGTGAAGCAAATTGAAATTCCATGAATAAACTGACACTTGTAAACCTCTCACTCAGTAACGACCTTGTCTTTCTCTCCATACTTTTTTGCGGGTACTGTATGCTCACTAATTGATATTCTGTCATTAAATTGGACTGTGTCTGAATGATGGCAGAGTTTATCTATGAACATGACATATTACAGCATCAGAATTTGATACTTTGATGTAGTAATATGTGACGTTTCCTACATTAGCCCAGAACAATATTTGCCTGCTGCAGAGGAGGGATGTTGCATTCAGCTGTGTGTGAATGGAGAGAACAGCACTCAAGTAGGAGGTTTTCCTTTCAAAGCACAAGTCACACAGCATACTCAAAACATAGCATGTCTTAATGGCTCTGTTGCCGTGTTGCTTTATGGACCATTGTAGAATTTGCTTCCTCTTCCGAGACAGATTTCTCCCAGTATGATTGTTAAACACTGCTGCAGAAACAATGAGCCTAGAAAAGAAACACTCTTCGCATCTCTCCCATGAGTTGAATTTTAACCTCATCCAATAGCAAATACGTGAGTGGTTGACCCCTAATCTGTAAATCCACACACTAATTTCTGGGCATATTCTGCACTGCCCATATTTTACAGTGTAAATGTTTTAAGGTGTTAACTGTAACATCTATGTTAAATAATACAATCTGCAAAATGATTTTCTAGACTAAACTTTTATTATTGGACACAAGCAGTCATTGATAGGCATTAGTGAGTGATTTCTCTAAAGACCAAAAGCAGAGCGGATGGGAAATAATGTTTCTCTTATGCCCGGATCATAACAGAACATCATCAGAGCAGAATAAAAGGGGGACTTGGTGCCATTTAAAAAATTATCTGCATTTAGCCACTATACGGCAACAAACACCTTAAAATGTTAATAGTATCCTGCACTACAGGAGCAGACAGCAGTGCATTAGCTGTGTAGTGTGAATATAGTATAAACAAAATTAACAGGGCTTTCACTGGTTCTGAGTAATGGAAATGAGCTATCAGATCTAGTTAGTGGAGCAGAGTCGGTTTTCCCAATTGCATTTCTCTACATAACTAAGCAGCAAACTTCACATCAGTTTTAATTCCTTTAGCCTGCTTCATGTTGCTTTAATTTTTAACAGCAGTCTTTCAACTGGCTGCTGTAATATATTTTACACTCAACACCCGTCGCTGTGGGAGGCAGAGGTCACTGAGCCCAGTCAGTTATCGTAAGTGGGAGGGGCTCCAGCTTTTTCACAGCTCTGTGAAAATTACCTTGAGCAGAACACAAAACAACCCTACAGGGGAATAAACACGTTATAAATCCATCCTCCACATATGAGTTGACCTCCTGAGAAGATAATAGAATAAAACGGAGGTGGTCCAGAGTGTAAAGGAGCAGGCTTGTCACTGAAAGATCTCTGACAAAATAGGTTGGGAAAATAAAGGATGTCAAATGATGTCAAGGCCTTCACCACCTAAATGCTCCAGGGAGAGCTGCTCATTGGTTAAAGAAAACTGGCTGTTTCCCGGGATGCAGGCATACGATGATGACTAGAAGACCACCTTATTCCTGACTACAACCAATATTGTTATATACAAGCAAGTGGGTTTATAAGCATCAAATACATTTGCTGATGTTTCTCACCTTCCACTCACTATCTCACTGTTTCTCATTTCACGAGTCAGGAATGTTTTGCTTAACACAGCATCATATTTTATCGACCGCCCTGGCCTGTTTTCCCCTCTCTTCCTGGCCAACGCGGCTGACATGGGAGGATTGTCAGCTGAGCTAGCTCAGCTTGGCCTTCCAGGCTGTAAAAACTGACCCATGTGTTTTTTTTCTCGTCTTTTGGTTTGCACTGTCAACACTGTGCCACACATCTATGCATTGCTGTTAACTTGAGTTTTAATAAATTGCATTGTTTTAGGTACAACTCTTGTGTGGACCCCCTCCTTGTCACTCCCTTGAGCCACTTTGTGACACCCACTTCCTCTCATAATTGGCTGTGTACGTTATCGCTGAGCAGAATGTGTTGGACTTTACTTGACTTAAGGCCGTAATTAGTGATGCACTCTGTCGTTTATTGATTTGCTGATTGATTTTCTTCCTCTCATGTAAAGCAGGACACTCTCAGAGGACACTAAGAAATAATCTCTGAGCCAGACTGGTGATCTAAGAGATGTTCTGTTTCATTAACAATACACACTGCAATAAAAGCTTTATGTGGATACCTGAAGTTCTTTCCAAATTGATTTTACTAAATTAACTGCTGAAAATGATGAAATAACATTTAGTGGAGTTCCTATCCCGTCTTCTACCAAAATTTAATCTAATAAAAATCCTTTTCTCTATGAGACCTTGGAATACTTCTGAAACAAACAATTGTCTGTTGTTTAGGGCCTCTCTTGTTGCTGTCAGGCTGGTGTGCATGTGACTCACCGGTGTCAAGCTTGGTCCCCTTGGCGCAGGCCACGATGGCTCCCATGCTTGGCTGAGAGGTCATCCCGGCCATAGAGTCAACCTAGAGAGTGACAATCGATATAAATACTGTCTAAAAGCCTTAAATATTGTAAAAGTGCGTTATGTGGTTCCACACGTTAGTAGATTACTTTTTTTTATATACATTGAGCAAAAAGTATGACGTAATAATCTACAATCGGTACATTGTACATTGCATACACAAGTGTGTGCATGTAAGTGTATTATAATGATTATTGGTAAGAAAGCACAAAAGCAGCAGTTTCCCGATCAAAAGGGCCTGGATCTTCCTCCAAAACCCTTTAGGTCTTGGCTATCTTCCATGCCCCTATCAAATGTTTTTCAGCTTGTGTGTTACTGTACATATTTGATGTATTACTTGGCAGTGAAAATACCAAGTTTAACCAAGTAAACGAATGAAACCTATACAGCCAAATGTTTTTTGTGGGTGTTTTTGATCCATGGTGGACAGTCAGTTGTTTCATTCATACAGTGTTACAAGGAACTGAACCGGCAGAAATTGCAAATATCAGCCAAGTGTTTTAATGAAACTGCCCATGCTGGCAGCATGCGTCAGTGAACACAGTAAGGGAAAGGCTCCTGGCTTCAACAATTGTTCCAGCTTTGTTTCAGTGACATTTCACAATGCAAACTGCAGCAATTAGTAGAAAACACTGTACTATATGTCTGTTAATATTGTTGGGATAACATGTGGGTGGACCTAGGCCTAGTTATGGAAAGTTCTCACTTTCCATAACTGTTATAAGTAATAGGAGGATGATTATGAAATGAACAACAATTTAAAACCTTTCAGAGGCTTTATAGCTGATAATGTCTAAAATAGAAAAAGCACTGGATTCCATCTAAAGCAACCTTGTTTGTTAGGGCTCTGTGGAACAAATATGATGAATACTCACAGCCACGTCCACCACGTCTGCTCCAGCCTCAGCACAGGCAAGCATGGCGGCTACACCAGCTCCAGCCGTGTCGTGTGTGTGCACATGGATCGGTACATTCGGGAAACGGTCTCTCAGAGCGCCCACCAGAAGCTTGCTGGCCTCCGGCTTTAGCAGACCAGCCATATCCTGATAATACAGATAGATGGAAGAGGAGACACAAGGGAGGACAGATTAAAGGTTTGGTGGGAATGGCATCTGGCACCATTCATAAAATAAATATTTGCTTGTGATTCCATGAAGCTTAATATCCCAAAATATTAAATCCATGTTACCGTGTATTTTCTATTTTACATTATTTAACTTTATTAAAACACCTTAATCTGGTTTTAAGTGGCTTCCTGTAACACATTTAAATTTTGGATATGGACTAAGTTAAACAACATTGATTTCAACCACCTGTTTTAGTTCTCATTAGTGAGGGAGTGTGCACACAGCACTGGCCCGAGGCTGCTCATGAAAGCTGGAGCAAAGTTCTGATAATTTGGTGGAATCAGATGAGTAAAAAACAGCCAAATCAATGGAAGCAGAAAGAACACCAAAATCCTTTAGCTGATTAGGACTTGGATTGGATGACAATTGAAATTCTCCAAATAATCAATGTGTCTTTTGATGAAGAGCATTAAGCTGAAGTTAAAACTGCCACTTTCATTGAAGCCATTCAAATGATGACACAAGTTGTGGATTTTACACAGACATACTCCTGTGAGGATGATTATAATGTATAAATCTTAACAGATAATAACAGAAATTCATAGACAGAGCTTAGATGTTTACTTGCGCTCCCTTTGGTGATCATTGCACTCCATGAAGTTATAATGCATGCTCATTTCCTCTTTTAAAAGTTAACCTCATTAGCCGTACAAGCCTTTTATGAGTTTTCCACTGCTGCGTGTGATGGTTCACACTGCGGTGGAGACAGTTTATCATTTTGCATTTGAAAATATTCTTTCATGCTTGAATAAAGGAATTAATTCAATGTGAGCATTATCAGTCTATTCATTAAGATAACAGGCTTAAGTATACAAGTAATTTCAATGGGAACGAGTTGAAAAACTCAACAGTTAACGAGTGTGAATGAATGAATGTGAGAGTGTTTGTATTAATTAAAATGCTAATTGAAATGCATGTGTTTGTGTGTAAAAGGCTTTTACTTCACCATGATACATTGGTGAAATTTTATTGATCTATTTTTGTATTTAGTTGAATGTCAGCCAACATTTTGACATTAAATGTGTCAATAGTGACAGAAATAGAACAAATAATGGTATTTGTTGCAGTACAAGCAGAAACTCACGCACTGCAGCTTGTTTACATGATTAAATAAAGATAATTGCGTCTTACCTGCCAATGCTTGGATTAAATCAACTAAATACAAGAAGGTTTGCCTCCAAATGCTACTTAGAGTGCACACAGCTATGTCAGGCAGCCAAAAGTTTAGCTGGTGGTTAGTGCAGGCCTTGATTATGATGACATACATGCAAATGTCTCAATACATGTGTAACTGAGTGTGTATACAAGTCTGAGCCGAAAAAAGTACATGCAAAGATTCTTTCTAGCTGGCTTAATGTCATTCTGGTGGCAGATGGGCAGGGATTTCCACACAGAAGCAAACAATAAGTGCCAGAATCTTTAGATTATCATAGGCAAGGAAAACGCTGGCGTATTGTAGAACCCTGAGTAGCAGTACAACTCTTAAAGCAAACACTAGATCCTATTTTTACTTTCTTACCTTGATGCATAGGATGTGGGTCCCGGCTTTGACAAGCTCGTCTGCTAGTTTCAGATAGTAGTCCAGGGAGTACTTCTGCCTCATTGGGTCAGAGACGTCGCCTGTGTACGAGATGGCAGCCTCCACCACGCCACCTGCTGCTCCAGCAGCCTCCATGCCCAGCAGCATGTTTGGCACGTAGTTCAGGGAATCGAAAACACGGAAGATATCCATGCCATTCTCCTTGGCCACCTCGCAGAACCTTGTGGGAGGGGTGGAGGGAGGGGAGAATGTTAGCCTATAGTGTACCTACATAAAATAAAAGACGTTCAAATGAGAATCAGAGACAGAAAAAGGTTAGACTGTGAAGACTTAATGTACACTGCAATGTGATCACTCTCACACATAATGAGTTTGTATTCATGCACAGTGTATCCCAGGTAATAGCACACATCCGGGTTGGGATAAGCCGTTTATATCCACCTTCACATCACCACTCATAAATAATCGCTGTACCTGCGTAAATACAATCTTCTCACTATTTCTATGAAAAGTGAGCTTACACAGCCTGCAGGAGCCCACAATAACTGAGAGAAATGTATACCCGCCTCATTATCCAAGCTGCCAGTGGTAAATCCTTCCTATTATTGCCTTGGCCCCGGTATCTTAATCAGGTTTTTCATAACTGGGCTCAGTGCTTACTGTAGCTCTGTTACTGTGAATGCAATATTTACAACACTGAGAGCTTTTGTTTTGACAAATAAACAGACGCACACTTAATGTTGTGCCATGAGAGGATTACGAGTCCAGCGTCTGCGTGTCCAGTATTTATTTAGCACTACAATGCATACAAGGGCTGTGTAGTGGACGTTGTTTGGCACCAAATCAAAAACGCTGTATCCCACATATCTGACTCAGAGCTGATGTAATCATTGTTCATGTGAATCAGAAAGTTGAGTTTTTCTGTCAAAGAAAGCAGTGACTTGACCCTTTAAAATCCATCAGGTGTACTTTAAAGTGGCACATCCTTTTTGCTGCAGAGTGTACTGTACTGTGACCCAGTGACATGCACTTTAAATCAAATAAATGAAATGAAATTACGCTTTGATTTGATTTAGTTAATGAAGACGTTTAGGCCACTTGGCTGCGAGCTGGCTCAATGAATGCATCGAGAGTGAGAGAGTGACGGAGTAAAGGGAGAGAGAGAGAGCTGGGCAAACAGATCAAAGCCATTTATCACAATCATGTGCAAATTTTCACTGGCACTACCCCTATGGGACATTGAGAGTGAGAGGGGTGGAGAGGGAGATGAGGAGCAGTCGGGAGGGTAGAAGGAGAGAGTTAAAGAGAGGGAAAGAAGTGTGTAATGCAGAGAGATGAATGGAGGCATAATAAAGGGAGTCATAAGAGTGGGGGATAAATAATGACTATATGATATGAGAGAGGGGAGGAGAGGGAGAGCAAAAAAACATGGAGGATAAGGAAGGTCTGCGTGTGTGTGATTCAATGGGAAAGAGGGAGGAGGGGACAGGTGCATTAGTCATAAAGCCACCACTAATTTATTTGAGGTGAGAGGAATTACACTCTGCATGTAGGTGTATGTGTGTTTGTGTCTGTGTGTATGTGTGTGTGTGTGTGTGTGTCTGTGTGTCTGTGTGTCTGTGTCTGTGTGTGTGTGTTGTGTGTTTGTGTATACGCGAGTCATCAACATCATCGAAGCAGCTTGTGAATCCATTTGGAAAAGTGTTCGAGGCATGTGTATGCATGTGTGTAGGCACAGGAGTATTTATGGCCCTAAATGCATTACTGGGTACATCTGTATCAATGATGTGTGTGTGTGTGTGTGTGTGTGTGTGTGGGTGTGTGTGTGGTGTGTGTTGTGTGTGTGTGTGTGTGATAATGTGTGTGTGTGTGTGTGAAATGCGTGTAAGTCACTGAGCATGGTAGGAGGCAACAGGAAAACATCAACCAAATTGACCTGAATAAATGTGTGTGTCAGTTGTGTGGTTTGTGGGCAGCTACTGTAAATCCATTTAGTTATATTTAGAGAGAAAGCAGCTGTCTGAAGGCTTTAGGTGACATATACTATAAATACAGTAGAATGTAGGCAAACTATTCAGTATTCTTGTTTATTTATTAATCATGTTGAAAATACACAAATAAATATTATAATTGAGCTGAAAGCAACAAGGACGGAGGAGCCCAAACAGCAAATGAAAAATCCCTGGTTCCATAGCATCAGTCGACATCAGTTAGTTTTGACCTGTTCAACCGACTGGTACAAATGTCCACAGAACCACTTCTTCACAACAGATTTAATTTAGATAATATACAAACTGTTAACATAGCCAATTATTAGCAGTATTGTTACTGTTGCTGATTTTAATCACCGTTTAATATTCCTTTAAAATCTTTTAATTTATGTGCAGATCAGTCTTGTCTGTTATATGTTATGGTTATTTATTTACGTGCGTCACTGTTATCTGAACAATAATAAACCCCATAGCTGCGAAAGAACGTGTTTTTTCTATATAAAAAAATAAATACAAATAAATAATAAACATACAGCTGCTTTGTGCGATGCCACAAGCTTTGAAATCAAATGAACCTATATATTCTGGAGTGTTAAATTTATCACACAGAAGGTGACGACACATTCTATTATGTCAACTGTAAATCCCTGTGCATGACTCTACAGTAAGCACTGTGAGAGTAAACTGAATAAAAACTGATTTTGTTTGAATGTTGTAGCTTGAGTAAGTCAGTCATGGCAAACAAACACTTAAAATCTTTAGTCAGGGACAGCCCTAGTAATCATGGAGCGCAATCATTTTTAATTTCACTTTCGATTTCATAATGTAAAAGGCCTGACTCTGCTTACAACATAGACAAAAAATTATGTATTAAGATGAAGGTTGCATGTGTTGTTTCCATGGAAACGTTCCCATTTTGGTACATTTTCTAAATAGTATGACATTGACAGACAATAAAGCCACGAGGAGCAGCAGCTGGCTTCAAGAAAATCTTTTTTCAAACGGATGTATTTTCAACAATTCAATAAAAAACCTATTCAACACGGACTGTGAGATGCTCCAGTGTTTATATTTAAAGTCTGTCGTATTCAGTGCATACATTAGACAATGCACGGTAAGCTAGCGTGTGTATAGTGTATGATCTCACCTATGTTTACAACCCGGACGTGTGTGTGTCAGTGTGTTTCTGTAGAGTTATTAACAACAGTGTATGGATTTGGAAGTACAAATACAAAAGAATGTGTGCATATTCATAATAAGTCTCTGGGTGATACGCTGGTTAGCTCTTAGACATTTGATTTTATTTAATAACTGAAATTCATTATTAAAAAATGGAAGGATAAAGTGCAGGGGTGTGTGTAACTCACTTAAAGACAGCATTGTCAGGGTAGTTGGTGTAGCCCACGGCGTTGGCCCCTCTCAGCAGCATCTGGAAAGGGACGTTTGGGATCAAAGCTCTCAGTTCCTGGAGCCTCTTCCATGGACATTCTGACAGGAAGCGCATGGCCACATCAAAGGTAGCACCTACACACACACAAATATGCACAGTTTATTTCAGCTGTCATCTCAAGTCTCATTTGTCATCCCAACTTTGATCTCAATTTTACACTCAAAAACTAATATTTCAAACTTATCCCATTACCCCCACACACACAGATGGCACACACACTACACACTAATGGACGCTCAAATAAAATCTGATGCTTGCACATTCATTGTTCATTCTAACACTTCCATCATTTTATTCTAAAGTCACTTTAAAATCTATGAAATGTTTCAGTGGATGAGGCGAAAAAAAGATAGCAATCTCTCATTTCCCTTTCTGTGGGGAGTAGATTAGCGGATCTCATACCCGTTTATCATATCAGCCAGAAATATTGAAGCCTCCAGTGGTTTTCTGCTGATCCAACACTGCCATCATTAAATTTCATTTTCTGAGCACTCGTACATTTGGACACGGAGAAAATACAAAGCACCACTGCTTGGTCCCTACTCTGGGAAGAGCAGAAAAAAACCCGGAAAAACCCTCCTCTTTATCTTTTTATTCCCCCTCGATTTGGATTTCAGCCTACGTCAGCATCTCTTAAACTATTGGTTTGGAGCGGACATTACTCCAAGCAATCCTATCTGATGTTAAACATATTAGTATTAATGTTTTATAGCACGTGAGATATAAAAGCATGATGCTGAGCAAGGAATTCATCTGGGACTGCAGAATTTACTAATTTGATAACAGGAATGAAGACTGACAGCTGGCCCTACATATCAGAACATTAGGCACAAACAGTGCTGAGCCTGCCTCTTTTTGGAAAGACAGGCAGCCTTTAATCTGTCATAAAGATGAGCTGAAATAAATCAGAGGAAGATGGAAACGAGCCTGTTACGCAGCGTTCACGATTGCCAGCAATGTATTCAACAACTAATATTTAAAGGAAGTACAGAGAAATACATTTTGGGACAAACTGTCTCCTGCTTTAGGTGGGAATATGTGGGCCTCTAACATCTTCTGTAGGTATGAGTCAATTCGATATCAAAACGAAGAAAACACGGTCTCATATTGGCAAACTCCATCCAAATGTCCCCTGGTGGGAAAATAAAGTTCTATGAAATAAACTTACTGTTCTTGAGCCAGTAAAGGAAAACCCATGATGAATAAAAAAGATTCACATCTATAATTTGAATCGTTGAGCTGCATAAACACGCACACAGACACACATCTCAGTTGTTATCAGAATTTTGCAAGTGTGCAATTATAGCCCTGATGCATCAGACAGTTTATTCTGCCAAATCAATTTTAATGTCATCTGTGATTCCACTTTATTGCTCTGAGCTGGTGGATGTGCCTTTTTGCTGGTCAGACTTTCATGCTTGTGTGTCCACTGCCTGTAGCAAGAAACGGCTCGCATTCCCTAAAACATGCTCTGAAAGACTGATTATACGACTGCAGGGCAGAACGAGATGCACACACTAAAATGAGCACGTACAGTAATTAAGAATCTGCCGCTTCACCATCTGATAAATTTGCCAATTGTGAAACAGATACGGGGAACCATATAGATACATTAGGTGACCCAGTTCATATTACTGTATCTTCCATGGTGTAGGGAGAAACGCTATATCAGGAAGGGACTTAATCCTCAAAGGGCTTTCACAGGCTTAATCTCTTCAATGATTCATTCTGCCTCTAAGCAGCTGAAACATGTGAAAGCAATATTCCCTATCTGAGATCCTTCTGTGTAAAAAAAGATTCTTGCATAGGGACAATGTGTCAGGGTGACAGCGTTCAATACTCACGTGGTCATCTCCCTTTAGTGATTTATTTTGGTTCTAAGTGATTCAAACACAGCCGAGTGTAATATTCTCTATCTCTGATCACTTTGCAACAAAAGTTCACTATATAGGGAACTCCTATCAACAGAGGCACGGTAGTTATTCCTCCCCTGGTCATTTAGTGATTTATTGTGAGGAACTGTTTAAAGGTATAGTTACAAGCAGTCACTGTGGGACTGTGTGTGCTGGAGCTGAACTTTTTACTGCAGCATGGTAGCCTAATTTGTGTTTCACAACCTAAATCAATAATATGCGAGAGCATGGCTTCTAACTAGTGGATCTGGGAACTTTGGGTATTGAAAGCCGAGTGAATGAAGGATGTTTAACAGTGGGGATGGGAAACAAACTGTCTGATATTCACACATTATAATGAGATATACTGTAAAAGAGTATCTTATTAAAAGAGGCACTCCAATGATTTAACACATGAAGTTTACTCCTCAAGAGAAGAACTACTACCAGTAAAAACTTCTCTATGTCTGGTGTGGCTCTGGAGGAACCTTATAAAGCCTAAACCCTGATCCAATTGGGCTTGACTTCAACAGTCTGTTATGAAGTAGAGACACAGAATTTAAAAGATGTGGGCAGTTAGTAGGCATGAATGGTCTCAGAAGTCTATTGAGGTGCATTATTGCAAGCATAGGATCCTGTGTCTGTGGAGCTTGACCCATTCTAGGAAATTAAAGTGTGGATATCCTGGCTTCTGCAGTTTTGATTTACTCTTTAGCATGCCAGGAAATGTTTATTGCATTCTTCAAAATAGATGTTACAAAGTCATTTACAGAAAGTATAAAAGGAAAAGAGGGAGGTAGAAGAGATGGATAAAACGGTTAATAAAACAAGAAAAAAGAAGAATATGAAAGGGAAAAAAAGTGAATATAAATGATGACAAACCACATGTAATATGGGTGCGGGCTGAAAAAACTATTTCTTTAACTCTTTAAATATAAGACAATGAAACCCTAAAAAAAAGGCATATATGTCCCTTAATCAAAGCACTTTCCCCCTTCAGAACTAGTTCAGTATAATGAGACAAAGGTCATGCTTAGATACAGAGATTTAGCAAATGCAATCCCATGTGAGCCTCAAAACTAAGTCTAACTACTATAAAAATAACTGATAAGACTTTTTTTGTGTAAGAAAAGCAACCAACTTGAACTTCAAGACTAGGCAATGTGTCAAAGGCCTGGGTGGCAGATTCATCACTGTTTTCTAAATGCTCTGTTTTTCCTACTTAACTAATGAAATTAACATCAAAATATTAATATGCATGCACAGGAAGAATATTATTATACTGTAAACTAGTAAAGTCGTAGGAAGCTTTCAGGGGAATATCTCTCTCTAGAATTTATTCTGCCTTTAAGTGTTTAAATAATTATGAGAAAGCATTATTGTGTTTTCACTGACTCATAATCATATCAGGCAGGAACTACTGACGCCTCAAGAGGATCCACTAGCATATTGCATTTTTCTTCGATGATCCACACGCTCTTTTCAACTTTTCTTAACTAAGAAAGACAATCTTCTGCTCCTCAACTCATAATATCAGCCCATTACAGAATCATTATGTCAGGAGGTGTTTAAACTTCTCCAGCTCCTGTTTTACATTTGATTTCAATGATGTACTCTTGCTGTCGTTGCATAAATGGGAGAGAGACAAGCATATATTCACTGTCTTACTTTTTTATGAAGACAGAAGACTGTTTAAACTTCAAGAGCTTTCATTGACAGAAGATTTCAAAACTCGACTTCCACTGTAATTCAAACATTAGCACTTTATGAGAGAATTTAGAAGGAAGACACAAAGTAAGATGTATTCACTTTTCTCGTGCCGTTTTATAACTGGATTCAGCTCAAAGACAAGATTATTCTACAGTGTTTACTAAGAGCTTTTGCTGCAGCAAATGCCCAAATTAAGAGTGTTTACCACATTGTTAGCTTAGTTAGGATTAATTATACGATGAGCTATAAAATAGTCAGTTTAAGTCTTAAAAAGAACTGATGACATTATTTGATCTTATTATAAATTATTTAAAAGGACATGTTCACGGTTTTTAATACAAAAACCTATTAAATGTATGCTTATAATGAGTCATAGTACATTCCCACCAATTGATTTGGTTTTGAAGATCTTACCCCACTGCCGCTGCTTCTCTCTGGCTTATAAACAGTTCAATCGGGCAATGGTTTAGGCTTTCAAAAAAAGAAGTCTCAGTTTAGAAAAACAGGAAGCTACTAGTAAATTGACATATTTAATGATCAATCATAAAATGGTCTCAAAGCATGCTTTCTATCAGGTTTTATTGACTATTTTACACAGTTTCCTGTTTCTCACACAGACATGAAGCCAAGAGAAATAGAAAAGCTCGGTTTGTGCTCTTTTATCAGTAAAACATATAGACATGTATGACTGTGCTTTGTGCTTCCTGTCCCCTAAAAGGAGATTTATTCACTTTTGAAAGCCTCAATGATCGCCCCATTGGACTGTGTATAAACCCAGAGGTTGGGTTGTACATGATTATAAATGATGGCAAACCGCATTTTAATGAGGGTGTGGGCTATGAAAGCGTATGAAAGAACAAAAAACAACAGTTCTTAAAAGGAGATTTATCACAGTTTTTGAAAACCTCAATGATCGCACTGTTGACTAAGTGAATATAAATGATGGCAAACAACATGTAATATGGGTGCGGGCTGAAAAATGTACTATTTCTTTTACTCTTTAAATATAAGACAATGAAACCCTAAAAAAGGCATATATGTCCCTTAATCAAAGCACTTTCCCCTTTCAGAACTAGTTCAGTATAATGAGACATAAAGGGGCTTCCCTGGCACCTATTCAACAGTTTCCTCCAGAGTGACGGATTGAGTTCACCGCCTGTTTTTACAGTCTCTCTTCAAAGATTTACTTTGAATGTAACTGCTCAAACATGGCTCAGCTGAATTCACATCATCTTTCTCTGGTCAGTCTCATAATAACATCACGATATGCTGGGAGATGGAAGTTGGGAAGCATTTAAGCCCTTTCTATCGAAATATCTCAATGATTTACTTTTGCTATAACCTTTTTATCTGTTCAAACATGAAATGAGTAGACAGTTGTTTAATGTGAGATCTGCTCAAAGTGCTCTCCCACAGTAATGAAATATATTGCTTTCCCCTAACTGGTGCACCATGATCGGCTACTAGGAGGAATTTAATCTCAGAAAGGGTTTACAGCACCGAAGAGGTTTCACTGGTGAGTCTCTTTCCAGCGTTTTTATTTTTTTCTCACTTTGTTCAACCATCTAACGATGAGCGCAGTCACTGAAACAGAACCTCTTTTTACTTAAGGCTTTTGTTATTTAGTTATTATGTTTGTTCTTGTGATCTACTCAAAGCTCTCCAAGTAATATAAGCACAATCACTCCAAGCGGTTTACTGTAATTGAGCATTAAATTAAATGTTTCAACCTCAAGAGGTTCACTAGGCATATCTTTTCCACAAATTTGCGTGTCTCCTAAGTGTTCGAGTGTTCAAACAGGAAAAATGAATTTACTCATTGAAACCAGTTCATAAAAATTGCACTTCACATTGGACCATTATCGAGAAGTGTTGATAATTGGTCTTATCGTCAACTGTTCAAACATGAGGCACGTATTTTCGTTCTGTGGCCAATTTCAGAGTAATTGCATATTATACAGGGATACTATTTGACTGTTCATGCCCCAAGAAGTTTCAATAATGCATGGTTTTCTTTATTTATTCGAGAGCAGGAGAAAAGGTACAATCATTGTCTATTGAGGGAACTTGCTGAAAACTGACTTGTGGGAGAGGAGATGGAGCCATGAGATACATTTTCAATGGCACATGATTTTCACAGATCAAAAATGAAAAACAAAGAGGAACAATTACTGTCATCAATGAAGCATGGGAAGGATCTACAAGACTTGAAATGAACGGAAAGAATGGGAAGTACAGGCATGGCTGTTAAGACAAAAAGTTTAATAAACATGATAGCCATCGGAAGAGTGAAATTCATGGCTTGATGAGATCACATGTTATAGGTATTAACTCATTACTAATGAGTGCCAAATAGTGGTGTTGCTTTAGTTTATTGTGTATATGTAAGTACCACTCATGTCAGAATGCTAAAACCTAAAGCTGCAGGAAGAAGATAGTTGGCTTAGCCTATCATAAAGACTGGAAGTAGGGGGAAACTGCTAGCCCAGGTTCTTTCATGGTTGTCAAGACATACATTCAACACCCAGAAACTCACCTCCCCAGTTCTCCAGGCTGAAAAGGTTGCTGAAGTTGTGGCTGACGAATGGCGAGATCTTCTTCAAGTCGTGGGTCCGAACCCTGGTCGCCAGAAGTGACTGGTGGGCATCCCTGAAGGTGGTATCCATTAGCAACAGACCTTGGTGGGCACGCACAGCTTTAGCAAATCCCTCAGGACCGTCACGCAGCAGTATGTCACGGAAACCTACGGGAGGGTCGCCTAATAGTGAAGGAGGGACAGAGAAAGAAAAGAAAAGTTTGTGGGTTAATGTGGAGATTGATACACAGGGGCAATGAAAGAGAATTGGTTTGTGGTCATATATGAAATATTAATCTCACAAACTACTACATCAGATGCTAGAGGAAACTTTAAAATTCAACCACATACTTAATATTAGTCCTTATTATTAAAAGAAAATAACTGGAGCTTTTATAAAATGCGGACCTGCAATTACAGCAATGTGCTAAAAAAGGGGATTCCATACAGTTTTGAATAAGGGGACAAGATATGTGAGGAGGCCTTGATTTATTTATTCAATCTTAAGCGGTGTATTGACTTTAGATACTGCTTAAATGTCTGGCAAGATAAATGATTTACACCAATTTAACAAGATGCCAGGCAAGCAGGTAAACTGATGTTATTTACACACTGTTTTCTCTTGAGTTGTGCTGTTAACAAGTCTGGTGCTTGTCATAACTTCTGCTAATGAGGTGGACGCCATCTCCTCTCATTGCCGTTCCATTTGCTCTCAGCTCAAGTAGATCAACTATAAAGGAATAAGCTCAGCAGCCAGCTTATTAGACACACCACCCACCGATTTGTGAAAATGGATTTCTCCTGCTGACAGTGACTCACATGGCTATGGTTTTCTATATAAAGTAAGCAGCTACTGTTTAGTGAAACAAGAGATCCAAGTGACTGAGCTTGGTACTGTATGGTTGCCACCTGACAGCGAACAGGTTTAAGGATGGCTGCTATTGCACTTTTCATGCATCACCAGCAATCAGAGAAATGTCATGCTGTCACAAATCTGAGTATGGCATTTATTTATATTCTATTTTTAAAAGTGTGGAGGCAGCTCCATTTGCATTCCATTTAAATTATTATTTTTAATTTTTAATTAATGTTACTTGACATAGTAATGTGTTTCATATATTTCCGTATCTATCTTTTGTGCTAGCTATGTATTCCAAGTCCAACTCTATTTCTTGGATATCACCAAAGTGAAAAGGATTCATTCACATAAATGATTACCAATCCATCCAGCAGGTGGAGACAATGGAAATCTGTATGTAATTTCATGGCAATCCATTCATTGGATGCTAAAATATTTCATTCTGGACCAAAGTGATGGGTTGACATTGCCATCCATGGAGCAATGTCGCTAGCGTGGCTAAAAATAAGACTAGAGTAACGCAAGCTGACAGATGATCTACAAACAGGTAAACCACACAGAGCAACATCCATTAAGAGTGTTTCAGAAGCCCTGCATTATCCACTCCCTGAGGAACCCAGGATGGGGACTGTTGGATATGTTGGCATTAGAGAAGTGTTTCTGGTTAGCTTACAAGACTGTAATGTCATACACAGTATCAAAATATATGGTCACCGCCACAAGGAGCAATAAAAACATCATTGTGGAATCCCCGAGACAGATACTGGCATTTCCAGTTTATAAAAGCTAAACAGTCTTCAAAACAAACAAGTTAAACATTGCAGAGACCTTGTTCTGGGGCGCAGCTATAACCAACCTTCTATCCTAAACCTCCTCTGTTTCCTCATCACTCTTTCCTCTCCATGCAATTAAACACAAGCACAACCAGAGGCAGTAAAATATTGGAAGTGGAATTGCGATCTATTTTTGCTGCAGTGTGTACAATCATCAATCAATTAGACTAGTTAATGAGGTACTATCTGCCTGCTTAGTTGTCCTCCAACCCTCTGTCCCTCTCTCATCCTCTCTCTGTGTAGTTGAATATTTGCGCTTAACCTTTTATTGTTGTACCTCATCCCTGAAAACAAATGATCTCTGCTATAATTGTCTCCAAGGCCGGCATGCACTCCACACACACACACACACGATACATTTGTCCACACATGTCAACACACACTGTGAGCACACACAGGCTAGATGAGTTCTGTGAAATCACACTGCCGTGGCAAATAAATATAGACACTTTGAACTTATCAAGATCTGTGTATAATATGGCTGGCTGGGGAACACACCACACAACCCTACATACACAGAAAACTGATTTATCCTCAAAGTTCATCCTCCCATTTCTCATGCTTGTGCAGTCCTAGAAACTTGCTCCTATGTTTTTACCACTCGTGCTGTTTTTGAAACGTATGCCTCAACACAATAGAGAGGAAATGAGGGCATCTGTACTGGGACTACAGTGACTAAACAATGGCCTATGCATGTGGCAGCCTCCTAGAGGAAGGTAGTTTGAGTGGATTTGTGTGCGTGCCGTATCGTACAGAGCAGACACAAAAACTAGTAAAGAGATACAAGTCCCAAGCGGTTGCTGTGCTTGACAACTGACCCACTTGCACACGGACACGCACACGCACACACACACACTTTCCTTTGCATTAAAAAACACCTCACTCCCGCTCTCCACCTTCTCTTGCACTCACTTTGCTCCTCTTTCTTCCAAGCTGGTGTCATTTCATACTTCTTCCTTCAACATCCTTCACCTGTCTGGTCCTCTCTTTACACTCTTCTCCTCCAGCTTTATAATACCAACTAATATGACTTGGTAGAGCGAGCTATGGTGCTCAGAGGTATTTTCTTTATTTGCAATTTGTGTAGGGAGACAAACTCAAACTAACAGCTTGCCTTGTCGCTGTACTGAGCAGACATCTGCCTCCCGAGAAGACTGTTAAATGTCCTGTATGTTTGTGTTTAGGAACCTTTTAATTGGCAGATCCTTTTGGGGCTGCTAATTAGTGCTTTATTAAAGTCAGGTGTACTGGAACAGTCAATCAATTAAGCCTGCACATGTTAAAAGCAGGTAGATGGGTAAGTATGAGATGTGGACTGGTGTCAGTGGAACCGCCTCCAACACAGGGAAAACCAAGGAGCTGGTGGTGGATTTCCG
>NW_023339984.1:6392373-6397456 GCF_004916995.1 Morone saxatilis | reverse complement strand
ATTATATTATATATATTTTTTTGTTTTCATATAAGATATTCCATTCTAACACTGCAACATGGCATTTACATTAAATTTGCATTTATTTATTGTTGCTATCTACGACAACTACTAAAATACAGCCTGCTGGAACACCTTTGACTGGCAGTACTGAATTTGTTTTCCTCCACATAGTTTTCTGGGAGGTATGAAACAACAATTGAAAATAAATGTTTTTTTTAGAACAAAGAAGAACAAAGAAGAAAATTTAATTTGCAGTACACACACCTGAAGAAAATCCAAAGTATCTTCAGGTTTCAGAAAGCCAAATTTTTGTCTCTTTATGACTCCTTTTAAAGCTACCTGAAAATGAGTTTTGGACCTAAACAAAAGTAAAACAAAATAAAGAGGTACAGCCAACATCCCTTTCTGTTTGAAGATTGATAATGAAAGCATCAACTAGAAACAGGCAGAGAAAGAATAGAAATGATTAAGACATTAAGTCCATTTGTGAACAGATTTAGCATATTGTACTAAAAACTACCCTTCTACTTTAATCCTAAGAATGGAAATACAGCACAAAAAATGGGAGGGGGAAAGCAGTCTGTCATTTTTATTAGTCATTCTTCCTAAAGCTAGCTCAGAGGCATTTGGTGATTAACCTCTAGATGTCCTCCATTAAATAAATCCAGACAATAATTGGAACAAGGTGTACTTCTACACCATCGATGAACCACCAGCAATCAGCCTTCAGAGGGAACATTTTCGACTACAAATCCTAATTAGAATATAATGGCCTTTGAGGACTTAACAGGCTCTGTCAGGACATCCTCAGCCTGTCTTTGAGGAGTGCATTTCCTCCCTTCCCTCCTCGGTGTGGAGGGAACTCCTAAAGAGCAATTCTTCTCATAATTCTTCCTCTTTCTCCTTATCTGTAGATGTGATTTTTTAGAGATGTGACAATGTCATCCTGATCTTTGCCCTTCTCTTTTCAGTGGGGGGCACAAAGTAATAGACCTTCTAGCTGCCTTCCCCATCCTCCATCCTCTTTCCCATTATATCTATCTCTAATTTATCTATCCATATCCTGTCACTTTGTCCACCTGACCACCATTTTCTCTACATATAGGGATTATACACTGCCCAAACCCTCTCTCTTATGCTTTCATAACCCCTTTTCTCCTTTCGTGCCCCTGTCCCTCCCTCCACAGAGTGTGATAATACAGGCCTAATCCCTCTCTTCTCTCAATCCCTCCGTCGAATGAAAGAAAGGATATAAGCACATTACAAATCTCATTACTAGGCTTTAGGTATGCCTGTGCGTGCCTGTGCTGCATACAACTACCTCATCGGCTGCTTACAGTAGGTAAGTGGGGGGGGGTGAATACAAGTGTGTCCTATACAGTACGTGCTCAGTCCAGTACAGTCTGTGCCAGTTTGTGCGTTAGTGTCTGATTTTCAAGTGTACATACATGTGTGTTTGTTTTCCTGCGATAAGAAGGGCACGCACTAATAGCTTTCAACACAAGATTTGCATAAGTAGACAAGTGGTGGGTAAGCACAGAGAAACACTCACTCACTCACATGCAGACGTACACAAACACTGCAGATTACTCTCTCCTATTCTATTCCATTCCGTTCCACTGTGCATGGTTTTTAGATGTCAGATTTGATTAGTTATGCCTGATTATGATTCATATTATTCACATTGTTTTGTTATAAATTCATGTTTACCGGGCACGCTGGGGTATGTGCTAAGGCAGTACAGGGTGCTGATAAACATGTCAGATTGATACAGCTGACTATTTTGTTGCTGTCAAAAGGAACAGCTGCATAAATTCAAGCCAGTTTTGCACAACTAACAAAAATAAACCTGGGAGCGCAGAGAAAGGACAAAAAAATGCATCACTGCAAAACGGCCAGAGACAGTCTGTGACATCCAGTGAAATAAGCGAATTTTTCTAGATACTTTTAAGTTTAAAAAAAAAAAAACTAATTTAATAGTAAAACTGAGCACATCTAATCATTAATTTAAAATGAGTATTTTACCAGTATTCCAGCCTCAGTTTAATCTTTCAAAATTCACTCAGACAGTATAGTTAATCTGGGAAAGAAAACCCTACAGAGCTCGACTCCAGAGACTCTAAGTGGCTCAACAAGCTCATCAAAGAGCCCAGCTTGGCCGTTGGCCTTTCCTGCGAGACTCTGGGGGTGCTGGTGCAGAGTAGGGTGAGAGGCAGAGAACTTCTGCCTTCACAAACAATGAACTGCACCCCTCTCACCGCTGTACTCACAGCTCAACAGAGCACTCTGGGCCAAAACCCCTTCTCCTCCCCAAGTACTAAACTGAGCCATTTAGGAAGGCTTTTCCGCCTACAGCTATCAGACTGTTCGACAGCCCATTTGTCATTTGCAGGGTGCTTTTATCCAAAGTGCCCTACGGATCCACAAGTGTTTACATTTTTAGCATAGGTGCCCCAGGGGAAATGAAACCTCTCACCCTTGCAGTGGCAGTGCTTTGCTAAATTAGTCCAAATGTAATAAATGCAATAAGGATGATGCATTGTGACGTTATTATGGTAACAGTCCACAACATTTTCTAGCGACACAACACTTGTTTTTATAGGTTTAATATAGTATTCAATTATCCGTCGCTGGTCTTGTTGACACCTTGCCCTATACAAAGAAGTACACTGTGTAAACACAGGTTTTTTAATTATTTCATTGCTGAAGCCCAACTGAAGATACTGCCTTTAATGTTTTTAGTGGGGTTTAAAATCTTACTTTCATAGTTGAATAAAGAAGGTGACTTAGAAGTTGTGACTGGGTTAGCAGAATAATGTGTGATAAAGGGTGAACTATGCACTGTGATTGGCTGAATTGCATTTGGCTGACTTACCCATGGTGACAGGAGGGATGACAGGATCTGTGGACGAAGGCTTAGCTTTGACTGGAATGGGCGTGGTTGGTCCATTTACCATCACATGACCTGGATACAAGTGTGAAAATAGAGAAAATAGAGAATACAAGTCAGATGCATATATACATATATGCAATATATCTAATGTAATTAGGGTTTTAAAAAAGCAGCCCTGAGGCTCTTTAGGGTTAAGGTCACATATTTGTGTATTAGTATTCAGTACATGTACCAACACATCTTTAACAGCAAACCATATTTTAACTTAAGGTCTTAAAAGCTAATACATTTATCTTTGAGCATGGTGTACACACCGAAGAGCAGGGATACCTTTTTCTTTGGTTAGACACCAATGGTTTGAATTTTAAGACATATGCAAACCAGCTCAGCACTTTTTACCTCTTGAAATATTATTTCCTAACTATAATAACCTGAATAGTTGGTATAAGGTTGAAAGGTTGTGTTGGCTGTCTCCTTTTTTGCATTAGTCCCCTCAGTGAAATCGCAATGGTCAGCTCAGTTGTTATAAACAGCGTGTTACTTCCTGATTAATAGCTAAAAATAAAATAAAAATCGTGGAATTATAGTAGGTAGGTGGTTGGTGAACTATTGACCTCATAATTACCACTGACTCTATATAGGCATAGTTTAGTACTAAATGTAAAATAACAGTTACAGCCAGCAACAAAATGAACTGAAATATAAGAGACACCGCTGTAAAGTCACACCATTTGACCAGTGAAGTGGCCAATTAACTTAAAAAATAGTGCCTGCAAATCGTAGAACTGAACTGGGTAAAACAGTTTGACTCATTAAGTTGATTTGTAATGTTCCACCTCTGTTGAATGTGAGTGTGTGTGTGTGTGTGTGTGTGTGGTTTATACACTGACCCAGGTAGTGCAGTAGTTTCTGGGCTCGGTTCTGAGTAGGTTTGAGGTTGAAGAGCTCCTGGTTCTCATCGATGAACTGGGTGTCCACGGTGGAGTGGAGGAACTGGTGGTTGGACAGAACATTCTGGAGGAACGGGATGTTGGTCTAGAGATGGAGAGACAGGTGGATAAAAAAAAGGAGGAGACTTTTAATTTTTTGTCTTTTTATACAAATGGTTTGTAAAAACACTACAAACTGAGGTAAATTTAGCCACACACAGTAAAGAGAACCGAGAGAGTCAAGACAGCAATCACTTAGCTCAAGACCTGTTCTGCAAATTAATCACTTGAAAGAAAAGAAAGCAGTTCTTTTGAAGAAAACATCTCGCTTAAGAGCTTGGTGTTAGACAGACATTTGTGACAGTGTAAACAAAGCTTATGGTTACAATGGTTATGGTACAACACACAAATAATGGCATCACAAAAACTATTCAAATAGCAGAGTACGGTAAACACTGCACAATTGCAGCTACACACACACAGAGACACACACACACACACACACGGAGCAGAGCGAGAAAGTCAACTGTTGAAAGTAATTACATTCCATTTCTATTTTGTTGTTGTTTGTTGGCTTCAAAAGTATTATCACGCCAATTAAGCTCTCTAAATTAACAAAGAGGGAAAGTGAATGCAAGAAAAGAAAAAGGAAAGAGATGTAATGTTCATTACTTGATTTGTTTCTGATTTTTTTTCACGCTTGTAAACCTCCTTACAATGTGGGTAGACTGCGCTTTGTAAAAGGTGGAGAAAGTGACAATTGGTGGCGAAAGAGGAGGGAGATTGACAGAAAAAAGGAAGGGGGGGGGATTAGTAAAAAGAAAAACAAAAATGGGGAGAGAGGCAGTGTTAGTTGGAGGGATTGAGTGAAAGGAGGATATGTTAATATATTCTTGGAGAGGCTTTAGATGTGTTTATCGCTCTTTAACGTCCCCAAGGGAGGGTACAAAGTGAAGGAATGTAAACTCTGTGAAAAGATTATTTCTCAAAGTTTGCTAAAAATGTCGGAGTCTTAAGTGGCATTTAAAAGAAAGAAAACCCCTGCCACTCATGACTCAGCATGCAAGTATCCCTTTTATTCATACAGACACACACAACCAGAGCTCAGAACCAAGAGAGAAAGAGTCCCCAAGGACCTCCTGGGTATTGGCTTTGAAGCGGTTTCCTCTATAAGCCCAGAAATGTAACATCCGCCTCACTATCTATATAGATAGTCCATAAATAGATCTCTCTGTCTGTCCAGACTTTTACTGAACTA
>NW_023339984.1:6382073-6392273 GCF_004916995.1 Morone saxatilis | reverse complement strand
TCGGGAGCAGGAGACACGTATCATCACTTGGCGTGTGTGTGTTGTGTGGTGGTTTGTGTGTTTTGCATGCTTGCATGCATAGCTCGTGAGAGATTAGCCAAGCATGGTTGTTTTACAAGGGCATCCCAAATCAGGGAAGGCTCTGTCGAAGTATCTTGTTGTGCGTTGTGTTTTCGTGTGTGTGCGTTTTGGCGTGTGTGTGTGTGTGTGTGGGTGTGTTGTTGGTGTGTGTTGTGCGTTGTGTGCGTGCCGTCGCGTGCGTGTTGTGTTGGTGTGTGTGTGTAATATCACCGGGAGAGAATGCAGGCGAGATAACTGAGCGATGGAAGGGGACAGACCAAGTGTGTGAGATGTTGTGTTGGTGTCCATTTTTTGAGGTTCACTCATTAGGGGGAAAAGGAGAATGGAGTAAAGGACTGTGTGTGTTTGTTATGTGTTTAGTGGCGTGGTAAGGCACAGCATACAGAGCAGCCTGAATAATGAACACACATTGATCTGGCACAGAAAGAGAAAGGACAACACCTCTGTTGGTAATTTTAGATGTGTCATATTTCCCTCGCATTTATTTTGAAGTCCGTCATTAATTAGCGTATTGTTTGTTTGTTGTTTTAGTTGGTCTTCATTCCTGTCTCTCCATTTTTTTTATTTATTTATGCTTTGATACTTCTTACCTATACTCACATATTTAAGTTTGTTACAACATTAAATTATGATGAAGGATGACATCAACATAGAAAAATGAAGGGAAACTGCGAACTGTGCCAGGTGAAACGTCGAAATGCCCCCAAGCGCCAATAAAAAAACGTCTCCTCCAAAAAGCAAATAAATAAATCAGACTTTTTTCTTTTCTCTTTTGCTTGTACTTTTTGTGCACTCTTTATCAACCTATTGACTTATTTTTGGCTATTTGCTGAATACTCTGGTGAATACAAATGAAATACCTTTATTTTCACTATCAATATCTTTTAGGTGGTAGACCAAACATAACATAATCCCATACAGGTATGATGGGGATGAAAAATGGCCCTGGACTTTTGGATCTGCAGACCAGCCGTACCCAACTATTAACTAAAAGTTGAACATTGTCTCAAACAAAAAGGCACCCATATAAGCTAAATTGGCCAAACCAAACCTTGGTATACTATACCTATTTGTCTTCTGTTTAGACTATTGACCTTGACTTAACAGTTGACCTGGTATTTGAGATCTCTCTTGAGCATAGGATGTGAGCTGGTCAAACAGGCAGACTTACAATATCTCGTTCTTTGCTTCTTGTTTTTGTATAACAGGCGGCTCACACAGTTTTCCCACAGTGAGCTTTTTTTTTTTTAGCTCACTTTAACTCAGTTTAACTCAGTTTTTTACTCACGTTATACTTCCGTTTTACTGAACTTTTATTTAGTTTGTGACAGATTAACCACAGTAGATTGTAGTGTGGTTGCTGCTGTTAACCTCATATGTTCTTTATTAAATAAAATAGATTGTTTTTGCCAACAACGTTTTTTGTGTGCGTGGTAGCGTGGTATTAAGTGTTTTTTAAACAAACTTATTCCGACCTATCCACGCTTGCTTTGCCTTTTCTTTTAAGTCAGAAGCTTTTTTTTTCTTATAAAAACGTAACTATATGGCAGTATGCAGATTCTTGTCAGATGCTGTTATCTTCTCAATGACAGAGAATACAGTGTCATTTGTGTGTGGTTTGTTCGTGTGTTTTTGCCTGTGTACGCAACTTCATACTCTCGTTTGCTGTGAATGCTAGGAAAGTTCACATTTTGTCTCTTAATTTTGCATATTAATGGTGTATAGTTCCTATACATTAACAAAGCAGGGTTTCTTACATCTGTGATACCTAGCCTCTGCACTGAGTTAATGGATTTTTCTTTGTCATAATTACAATCTGCAGTAATTCTTTAGTCTTCCTCGTTGTTCTTTCTCTAATAAAAACGGCAGATGTAAATGACTTCTATCCACTCATCCTCTTTTCAGATTTTAACATCTTTATATCTTATGTCGGCTCTAGTTGGTATGACCAATTGCTTGTTAATTTGGCCTGACCAACATATTAGGTCTCTCTGCCACATCTCCTCTCTCAGTGGCTTGTAAGAAATCTCTTTCAAATGCCTTGCAGATTGCGAACACAAGCACATACACACACCTTTGAGTACTGTATCAATTTTAGTGTGAAAGTAAACACGTCTAAATGTGAATTAATGTTCTTGCAAGCTCTCGTTTACATACACCCACGCTCTCTGTGATAGCGAACAATTTCACTCACTCACCCGGCTCAGTATCAGAAGTCAACAAGTTCATTTTTTTTTTTTAAGTAATATTTTTTTTTTTTTTTTTTTTTTTTTTTGGGCTTGTTATTGCCTTTTATTATAGTGGACAAGCTGAAGACAGACAAGAAAAGGGGGCAGAGAGAGGCGGATGACCGCAAGCAAAAGCCGCCGCAGGTCGGATTCGGAAAAAAACCCTGGGCAGCCTGCACAAGGACTCAGCCTCAGTACATGGGTCGCCAGCTCTACCCACTGAGCCAACCGGGCGCCCCAACGCTTCATTTTAATGCAAAAGAAATCGTGTGTACCTTTTTCCCCACAAAAAGATGACATTGGGTTCAGACTATCCCCATTTTTATTCTCACAGTGCTTGAAAAGTCTGTTTTATTGGTACTCTGCTCACAGCCAGTCATTATTGTTGCAATCCGCTTTATTGGTGATTGCCAAACCGACATAGTGGGGTAAGTATTGATGTCCTGGGCTTTCGGCTCGACTGCAAACACAAGTCAGCTCGACACAACACCCCTGTTAAAACACTTCGTACTCTGGTTGCAGGGCATCTGCTACTTTCAGGAAGCTAAAACTTCTTTGTTTAACTTTATTTTAAATTTAAGTTTGACTTTAAGAAAAAAAAAACTCAACAAATTAGAGCTCATTAGCAATGTGCTGAAATGCAAAAATATATATTTTTTGCAATTGTTTGCTTCAGAAGGAGTGTCAAAGTTGTCATCCTACATCCAAATGTTGTCTGTAGAGAAATAGAAAAAAAAAGAGATATTTACACCTGCCAGTAAAATGCAGTCTGGATATCTTGAAGGGAAAAAAAATATTTCACCTGCTATTTTATATGTATTCTTGTTGTCAACAATCTGTCTGCACTGGGATTGGATGTCATTTTACACTTTGCTATCAGGAGAGTAGGTGGGGTGAAAAAAACAAACAACTGCCCAGACTGTTGCTAATGTTTCTGTTTACATAAAATTGTACAACTCTAAGTTATGTTTGGAGCTGCTCTGCATGTGGACAGTGTACCACATGGGCATAACCTCAAGTAATGTAAAGACAGATAACACCTGGCTGAAGATCAATTATAATGTGTAGGTTCTTAGATCAGATCAAATTTGGACTGATATGTGCATTTACATCTGCCATGTTTTGAAATACAACATTATGATGTGAAGAGTCACATATATTGCCTATGCTTTGCGAGTGCCAATATAAACCCCAGTTATGTTCAAGTCAGCACCTTTACCGACACTAATCTGCAACCGCAACGTAAAAGTGACGTAAAAGATGGTGATAGAAAGGTTAAAGACAGGGCTGTATTTTTATAAACCCTGCAGCGCAGTGCAGATCGCAGTCAAGTACACAGATGTGAAATCCAGCAGGGTGCTGGATCGGCATCGCCACACTGCACCTCATCATTAAGATACCAAACCAGTGCAGTCAAGTAAATGTGTGTACCCCTGGAAAATAACAGTTCACCAGTGAGACACTGCATTGTGAGCCCTGCACTAATTCGCAAATTGAGCCCTGGAGCTGAAAATGATACACCAGCAACACCAATAAAAGCCAAAAATGGCAGAGTAATGTCTGCTGTGGTAACTTGTCCACAACAGAGATGTTATGCTGTGTTTTAGAGCGGGTGAGACGCAACATAAAAAATGACCCTTATCACTAAGTTCCAAGTAGCCACCAAGACAGATTGCCGAAACTTAATGACCAATGTGTTTATGTACATGTTTATGTAAATGTGATACAATAGCTGAAACTAGGATTGGCTCAGGTCAACATAAACTAATAAAAAAGTTAACTAGGAGCCAACACAAATGAGTAACCTACCAAAGTAAGTTAAAAGCAGGAGAAAACAGGAAAACAGAACTGGCATTGCACCTCCAAATAACTGCCCATCAGCATGAAAAAGAGGAGATCTTACAGGTGCTACAAACTGGTGGAACAGGTACAAGTGTGGCTGGTTAGAAAGAGACTGAGATCATGTTTTCCCAGTGCAGCACAAGGGCCATCTTGGGTTCTCATGTTGTTTTGATGCACACCCCTTTGCATTCAGTCACTTGTTAATGAAGCAAACAGATCATAGTTGAAACAAACATATCGGACAGCAGTTGTAACACAGATCTGTTACTGATGCTATATGGAAGGAATATGCATATAAAATAACTGAATAGTCTTGTGTAACTGAACCCAGAAACTCAGGAAGGCACTCCTTCACTGGCTCTTTGTATTGGCTTACATTAGGTTTACTGATACCCGCCTATAAAGCCAAGGTTGGTGCAGGATGTCTCTGATCTACAGTTCGCCTGGATCCAACCTCACCCAAAAGGTCCCTGGTAAACAACACTGTTTTGTCAATTTAAGTTTGTTCATTTCTAAAGGCAAATATAGGGTTGTTTTAGACAGAACAGTGTACAAAAACAAAGGATCAGAGACAGTACAGGTGCAGGAGTTTGCATTTTGAGAAAACTATGCTCAGAATTGCACACAAATGCACACACACACACACACACACACACACCTGATCTCCGTCTTCGCCCAACACAAACACTGCCTCTCCTCTGTCACACACAGCATCCACGCTCCCTCAGTGATTAGGAGTTGAATAGGGGAGCTGTCAGGTCATTCGTCTTTTCTCCTCTCTCCTCCTCTGTCTCCCCTATCCCCATCCGTCACACCTTAACCACTGGTCCGGACACATAAACAAGATCAACACACCCACACAGCCCGGGGAGTGAATGTATACACACACATACATGTAGGGGACCTCTCACACTCATATCATATCAAATTTACTCAAGCAGAAACGCCGTACCCAAAATAAACACACAAAAACACACAAAAACACACACACACAACACACACACACACACACACACACACAATACATACACACACACACCTCTGTCTTTTAGAACAACTCACAGGCAGCCGCAGGCAAACACACACAAAGGTAAATATTTACAATTTAGACTCTCAGGAACCTAAGGCTTAAATGCTTCACACATGGACAAATGCACAAACACACAGTGGCACACACATGTCTGTCGATGACTTGGCAACGGTCCACTGATTGGTTTGTTAAAAGGTCAGCTGGCCAGTCACTGTAAGAATGCTTTTGTTTCTTGCCTTTGCATTATCAACTGCATCTGTTCCCATGTCCAGAGGGAGAATGAGCAGGTCAAGGCGACAGCACTGATGATCACATCCTGTGCTTCTATTCCATTTCCTCTCAGTCTGTAACTCCAGGGTCATGCCTTAATTCTCTGCTCAGTTTCTCTGCTCTGTAATTTTCTCTTTATTTCTCACCCTCTTTCTTAAAGGAACCAGCTACTATTCATCAAGACAACCATCGTCATCCAATTCCAGTGCCCTTTACAGCCATGAAATACACTCTGAAAATGTTTATACTGCCAAAAGGAAAAGCAACAGCGGTCTAAATACTTTGTCTCTTTCACACACTCCTGTCTCACAGACCTCCATTACCGAGATAACAGATTCCTGCATGACTATTTCATGGATGCGCCTAAAAATTAAATCTGGAATCAGTGTTTGACATTTGCCATGGGGCTTTTCCCTCAGTGAAATAAAAAATCTGATTGGGGATCTTTCCAGTAATAACTCCTATCATTGCTGTACGGCAGAGCAATTTCCACCTTCTAGTTCATCACGGAAGCTGTGCCCAGAAATATTTCAACTGTAAATAAGCTTATAGGGTATGAAGAAATCTGCCAAAATGTGAATAAATAAAATGACAAAGCCAGTTCCGAGTATGTGTCTCTGCATGCATCTGTGAACCTGAGGTTTCATGAGACACAGCCCATGTTAATCCAGTTATGATCCCTTATTTATTTCTGAAACACTTCATAAAGCTATGGAAAGGAACAAGAGCAGGAAGTAAAAGTAATCTTTAAGCTTTGAGATATGTCAGACACAAACCTTGAAACTCAGTAATGGGAAGACGTGTCTTTCAGTTGCCTCTCTGAGTTGACTAGGAGCACTGGCCGTGGTGCTGAACTTGCCAGACATCCCAGACAAAGGATGTCACTGGGGATCTGCAACAGCTATTGCACTGTTGTCAAAATATGTCTAGCATAACTACAGTGTTCGATAAGAGAGCAACATTTTAAAGATCTAAAGCACGAACAGTAAATAATTCTTGGAGTCAGCTGCCAAAGAGCAATGTTTTTTTCTAAACTCACCAATTTGCGCTGATACCTACAGAGAAAAGCACTAACTGATTTGTCAATTTCTTCACTAACAGCAGTCAAAAAAAGCAATGCTTTGTAACTAAAAAATATGTTGTGTTTGAGTTGAAGGGACTGAAATACAACTTCAGCTCTGACCACTTTACATGTCAATCCCAGTCCATTTACAGGGCTCGCTAAAGTTCACACTGCTCTCCGGGCGACTGCTAAGAGTGATTGTTTAGGAAACTACAAGCTGAACCAGGAGATGAGATGATGAGGCAGGATAAGGGAAAGTGACACCGGCACAAAATAACCCATAGAACAATTTATTTTTAAATATAAAATAACCACACAAGACTACAGTTTCTTTACCACCGGGGGAGATACGTATGTATGGCCTGTTTTCTTTAAAACAGTGAGACTCAACTGCTATCAACAAATGGGTTGCTGAGTTAGCTGAAACAAGGCCTTCTCTGGCTCTTTCAGGGACCATGAGACGCAAGCTTATTAGCCACTTAGATGTATTTTGGGAATCCATAAGCAGTAGGTCTGTGACGCATTAAACGACTCGTGATGTACTCCAAACCCACAGAGTGTGTCGTCTCAGACACTGTTAGCAGGTGTTTGGAGGTCTTCGAGTTAATTATACTTGAACTTGCGAATGCTCATCTCACTCTTAGTATGTTGTATAGTGAAGTGTAAAAAATTCATGTTTTTGGTATGATATAGTCAGTACTGAGACCATGTTAGTACCTGTAAGGCATCAATACATCGTATCAAACACAAATGTCTGTGTTTTTTACTATATACATCCTATTTTTATGATGCAGCAACATGTCCTCAATCATTGAGCTGATAAAAAAAATACAACCCACTGAACCAGGGATCCTCCAGAGAGTTTTGAAATAGCATAAAGCAGCAGGAGCTCTTCAACCTTTAAGAGCCTGGAGAAAACATTAGGAATTCATAGTTTCACTCTGGGACCCCGGCTAAATATACCCTATTACTGCCCCCTATCACACAGACACGCACCAGAAGTACAACTGGAACCTATTTGGTCTAAAATTACAGTATAAACTGATATTCTACAACAAAAACAGGTCTACTATACAGATTACAGAGAAGAGCTCTTTCCACTTTCAAAACTTTTGGCAGTATGATGAATTTAATTTGAATATACATGCTGAATCGTTTTAGCTCACTATTTCAGATTATTTTCAGCAGATAAGCTTCAGGCGGTGGGTTTTGATGATTGCAAGTTCTAACAGCATTTCTTTTGGTCGATTGTAACTCATGTCAGTGTATACTTGTTGACCTGTCAAAAGTGAGATATAATTTTTGTTTTAGGGTTGATGTGTAGTTTAATATCTTCTCTACCAGCAGCTCGGCAGCAGGTTTCATCGATGTGCTATGAATGCTAACTCACCAACGAGATTCACTGGTGTAATAATAATGAACAAACTCACAGCATGCTGGGAAAGATAATTTTTGAAAATGTTTTTTAACTCAGGAATGAAACATGAAACTCAGTCTTGCTGTGACCTCACAGTGGGTGGAGACTCAGGTTTGAAAAACCTCTAAATGTATCTCATTACTAATTACCTGCAACAAGAGGGTTTTACTTCCTTTAATGGTCATTTGATTAATGCAAAATTGTGCATCAATTGTCAATTTAACTTTGGATGTAATTATCACCTAAAATCATGATCATTACTGATACATAAAACTTTTAGAAGCAATGGACATTCTAAATGAACAAAAACCTTTAATCTAACTTCAGGTACGTAATCTACATATTACTGCAATTAATTATTCAGACTGCTTACCTTTGACATCAAATTACTTCTATCCTCCCAACAATGCATGTGACTCATTTTGGATCTTGAGTCATAGTTTAAAGAGATCAGGAGCTATTTTTACTTTTGCAAAGAGCAACACACAGTGGCTGTCTGGTTTTATATAAACCCTAAAAGGTTTAAATCCTTTTTTTAAAGACAAAAAAAAAGCAGCATAACAGAGCAGAAAGAAACAGGGGAACTAAACAGCACAAAATGAATAAAGAAAGAGGAATTCTCAAGTTGTGACCTTCAATTTAAAGTCCTACAGAAACACTAGCTGTGCACTGGACAACCTTTGTCGGTCTAATTAGTGAATACTGAGAACTGCACTCTCAACAATACACTGTATCACTTCCTCAACACGTTTGTGTCGGATCTGGGCTTACAATGTTACAAAATGTTCTTGATGTGACAACACTCCACTACAGCAGATAGAGGTGCTTGGTGGTAACAAAAAACACAAAGACCTGGTTTAATATCATGATGACAGCAAGCTAACAAAAAATCAGGAAGTATATATTCTTAGTAAGCAAGTATCTCTTTTATGAGAAGGTAAATATGTAAAGTTGGATTACGTAATCAATACATATTTAGGCTTAATTTCTTTTTCCAGTTAATACCATCTCATCATTCTCCTCAATGCACCAGCCCACATTTTATTGTGCAAGTTGTAGAAATTAAAGCCAAATTCTGCAGTTTTAATATGTCGTTTCTATTTTTCCAAGTCCTGCTCATATCCTTTTGCATTAAAACAAACATCTACCACATATATCATAATTACCCTTGGGGTTACTTTAGGTGACAGACTATACAAGGGTACGCAAAACAGGATTCAGTGAGTCAGTGAGCTTATTAGAGATCAAAGTGGAGCAGCGTCTCTCCATGAAAAATTCAATTCAACCAGTTTCTATTTACCATTACGATAATGGCATAAGTCTGTCAAAGTAATGCATCTCATCTAATGGGCTCTCTGTGTCGGTTGTGAAAAGGTCATTCATCCATGTATCTGCACTAATAAATCGAGCAAAGATAGCCAGACTCCCGTTTAAAGAGCTAGCCGAAATAGAAATGTTGACTCAACCCAACAAGACCATGTTTAATCCTTCCCTTCCATCTATGGCTCAGCATGATGCATTTAATCTTAAAAACACCCATAGTGTCTATTTTCAGGCACTAGGGGAGCCCAGAACACCAAATGATTAATAGCTGCCTCTTATTTACAGAATGTGCTATTACCGTCTAGATTTCCTCAGCACAGAACATCATGCATTATTTATTTTAATGTTTTATTGCCTTATCATGGTTCCCTGTGATTTTCTAGTCAGTATTTATAGGTTTCACATTTGTTTTTTAATGTTGTTTGATCCTCCTTCTGCCACTCTGTGTGTGTGTGTGTGTGTGTGTGTGTGTGTGTGTGTTTCTTATGAGGCAGTGAGTATGTACAGCTCATGTGCGCTGGCCGTGGTGCTGAAAAGTTACAGATTTTTTTTAAGCCTCAACAGCAGGGAAAGTGCAGGTAAAACATGGCTACATTCCATTTAGTTGTGCCAGTAAGCCAGCATGTGCAACACAAGGGCTCTGGCACACATAGACTGAATGCAGCCAGTTCCTAATGTTATTAGTTACACCTGCATTTAACAAGTAAAAATGTCCTACTGTGAGAAAGGTCTATTAGCTATGTTTACTCGCACACCCTATAATCCAATCATAATGCGATTAAGATGGTAATGTGACTGAGGTGGAGCCTATGTAAACAACATACTCCGATTCTGTTATTGCAATTATTCTCAACATCAGAATAAGCTTAATCTCAGCAATTTTATTTGCTTTATTTAAGGGCATTTCAATTATATAATCCAGCTACGACTGTTGGAGTTTTTAACA
>NW_023339984.1:6379970-6382052 GCF_004916995.1 Morone saxatilis | reverse complement strand
CATTTTGCAACACATGGCATTTCCAATTGCTTGATGACACATGCCAAAGATGTCAGCTGGTGAGACACTTGAGTCTGCTCTTCCACTGCATTGTTTTGACCAGCACTTGCCAGGCTACAGACAAACTTTCTGTGCTTCAAGAGCAATTTACAGTGTGGCACATCTTTCTTTGGAGAGAGAACAAGTGTCTAACATTTAACAGGATACATTGGCAGAAATTTAACATAATATTCATAATAATAAGGAATTGTTGTGTTTTCGTTATCTTAGAATGAGCCATGTTTAACTGCCAGGTTTCTACAGTAGGCCCAGAAGGACCAAACCAAACACTGGCTCTAGATAGGGCATTTAGCATTTTTAACAATTTCATGGCCACTGTAGTTTCTCCTACACACTTGGAAGGCTGAGCTATCATTCAAATAGTTGTAATCTGCAACTTCACCTTTGGATGCCTCTAAATCCTACACACCGGTCCTTTAAAAGCTGGGTTTTACTACAATGTTCAAAGACAGCCACAAGGTTAAACCATAGTGTTATCAATACTGTGCACTGTAGCACTAATTAATAGACTATTTCCTATGCATATAAGAATATTCATTGGATTGATTATTAGTTATAATCTGATAATTATATGCATGTAAAGTTGTCAGTGTACTCTCATTCTGTAATACACACACAGACACAAATCCCTGCATTTCTAACAGAACTAATGCCAAGAAACTGCAGGGGAAACAATCAACAAACAAAATCTCATTTGCAGGCTTTTCATTTGCAGCTCCTAGCTTTGTTTTTGACATTTAACAGCCTTTTTCTAACAGCTCATTGCATTTCTGTACAGATGCATTTCTGTAGCTCCAGATAGTTTTATTAGTGCCTCTTCCATTGTTTGCCATTTCCACTGTAAACTCCAGCAGCACATAATACATTAAAACAACTCACTCTTGGAAACATTTGGCTGGCACTCCTGATTTTTTTTCCCCCTCTAACAAACATATCTCTGAAGTCATTTCTGCCCTGTGTCTTTACGTCTAAGGGTATTTGTCAAGGTTTTACATTTAAAGCAATATAGACAAACGAGGCCCAGCATTTTCTTCTGGTACTTCATTGACTGCTGCCCATGGCTGGTAAAACGGTCTGCTAACAGTAACTGGGAAATCATTCAGAGAAACTATTACTAATGCAGAGGAAATAAATAAAAGCACAATGACATGCAAAGAGCTCCGAGAGCAAAATTAGAAGGAGGAGTTGTGTGTGTATATGTGTGACTGTGTGTGTATGTCCTTGTCTCTCATTATCCCTAGATTGAGACAAATAGAGCGGGATCTGCCCTTCGATCTAAACCTCCACACCATTTACCCCTGACATCACAGCTGAGCAAGTGTGTGAGCGTCTGTGTGTGTGCATTTCATTAGCCTTTTAAGAGTGTGTATGTCTAACTGCAGGTTGCTGGCATGTCCTGATTTTGTGTGACATTATCGCATGTTTTGTGTGTGCAATCATCCGATCATATGCAATTTCTGAGGTGAGCGTGTGTGTATATTCCACATGCTCTGTGTGACAAAGTGTAGTGTGGATATGTCGCAATTATTAGGTTGACAAAAACGGTTGTGTGAATATGTATTGCTCCATGTGTGTCCAATGTGTGTGTGTGGAATGAAACATTAGACACACCTGGCTGAATTATGTTGACATGTCCTTTGTGTGCACAGCGTTCACTGAGCGAATTTTTATTTGGTGATTTGGTTTGACAACATAATTAGCCAGTTTACTCACCCAAACTCAACTGTGACTCATTATACACAAACATGCACAAATTTGCCTCACTTGAATGACAAACCAAGGATCAGAGTGACAGATAAAATATTAAGTGGAAGAGAACGGTACGGCCAATTTTTAATTCAACGCACAAACTGTAAAGTGCCAAAAAATGATACTACCCAACAAATTCCTCCCTCCCCCTCTCTCTCACAAACACACCCAAGACAATACCACTGTTGTTGGCAACATGGATTTTGTATCTTCAGCTTGCTGCTCAAACGATCACATCATTATAATATAAGCTGCAAACCCACTATCTCTCTC
>NW_023339984.1:6379385-6379870 GCF_004916995.1 Morone saxatilis | reverse complement strand
TCGAGCGCTTATTATGTATAATTATAGATGATGATATTTTGGTAATATGCACTATATTAATAAAGCAGATGTTCTCTTCATCATGCTTGATCTTTTACCGTCTATCATCCCAAACTGCAAAAAGCATTTGAAATCCTTGAATGAACACAGTAGATGACGATAAATATTAATCGATCGGAAGAGAGTGTGGCATTCTTTAATTCAGAGTCAAAAAATTTAATGTCAATAAATCGATACTACCCATTTCTCCTCCACTCATATCGTCACAACCCACCAAAAAGACAATACACTGTTGTTGGCATGGATGTGTTCTTCAGCTGCTGTCAAGATTCCATCTTTTGAATTAAGCTGCAAACTTTTTATGCCATACCTGCTTGTTCATAGCAAACACCCATGATGGGAGACAACATTCAGAAAAGCACAACCTCAGCTGTTTTCCTTACAGTCTTTAAAATGTGGCTAAGGAGTAAAAAAAAAAAAAAAAA
>NW_023339984.1:6375392-6379374 GCF_004916995.1 Morone saxatilis | reverse complement strand
CAGTGGAATACTGTGAAACCACTGGCAGAACTGTGTATCGCGTCACCGGAATACACATCTATTTATGCCCTTGTGCACTCAAAAACTGCTCCATATCACTACTACAGGTCCAAAACTCCACAGGGTACCTTTAAATTGCTAACTCTCACCTTTAAAGATGTTCACATCTACTGTACATTGTTCACATCTTTTATGCACATTTCCCCCTCAAATGTCAGCACTTAAATAACTTTTACTTTGTTGACACCACCAGTGAGTTCACCAGTGAACCAATTTGGAATAACAAAAAAAAGTCAATGGATTTGTTCAGTCCAGGGTCAGTAGGCCGACTCCCCTGCAACTGTTTTCACTTTGAGGGCTAATTTGGCCTGACCAAACCAGAACAGGTCTGCCCTCTTTCTGATTAAGTGCAGCATTACTCAGAATGAACTAAAAAAGATCCTGCCAATCTCTCTGCTTAGTTCTCAGTCCTAGGGAGAGAAAGACTTTCCCTGTGCGCTTTATTTTAACACCATTGATCTGCGGTCACAGGAAATGTTTTAAGGACTCAATATCTTTAGCCTTTGCCCTACATAGTCACGGTTGCTTGTAATTTCTCCGATAATACATTTTGGTGTATCCATAGGTGAACAAATTGTGAGTTGCCCTGCCTTTAAACTAACAAGCCAGTCAGTAATGAGATTTTCTCCTGACTGGTGAACTCACTTCATCCATCACCCAGCAGTATGTCATGTTAGTTTATTTCATTCAGCAAGGTCACTCTCCCTGACGAGAGGACTGGGTGCCAAACCACTAGAGGTTTGATTAATTGTGAATCAACGAGCCATAAAGCTGCGCACTGTAAACGGGATACGATTGGGCGAAATGATATATCAAACTTCTCCTTGCCGGACCTTGCTTTGAGGGAGGTCTGGCTTACTAGGTTAAAAATACACTGGCCCACAGCAGGAGGAAAAAAAATGGAGTGACAGTAAAGAGAGAGAAGGCAAAGGATAAAAATAAATTCAAGAAAGAAAAATGGAGATGCATGAAAGTGGGATGAGAGGTAAATGCTTGAAAGGTAGAGATAAACAGGGAGGAGAGGATCAGATTGAGAAATATTTAGAAGATGGAGAAGTAAATGAAGGACAGAAATTGACTCCTGGGAGGAAATTGGGATACATGAAAAACCAATTCAGCCATAACACAACCAAATATCTGTCCCTGTCTTCTTTCCTACATTCTTTCTGATGTTTCATCTCCAGTGTGTGATTGTGTTGACAAAACGGACCTGCACATATGTTGATGTCGGAAACAACTTAATTCCAACATCCAATATCTCTGACGTTATAGGTTCTGCTTGAGTAGTGGGACACACACACACAGACGGTTTCCATTAAACGGCTATTTCCAGAAGCTATCGGTGCGGTGGGGAAATCAAGCGCTCGACCACCGTTTGAAGTCGTATCAGCTACACTTGTTCCTATCGCCATGCTATCACTCCATCCACTTCTCCCTTCTATCCCTCACTAACCCCTCTCTTCCTCACTTATCTCCCTTACGCCCCCAGAGATCCTCGGCCTCTTCTCTCTTCTCTACCTCCCTCTCCTTACACGTCGCCTCTCATGTGCTCACTCTCTCTTAATCATCCTGCTTTGCTCCCCCTGTCATCCCGGTCTGACCCAGAGCAGCTCGAGGCGCTGAGAGCTTCGCTTTCCCTCGTCATACCAGCCGACTTTTATCTTCTCCTGTTCCTCCATCTCTCCCTTCCTTCACTTCTCCCCTCCAACCCTCCATCAGTGGTGGAAGAAGTACTCAGATCCTTTACTTGAGCAAAAGAAGTAAGGCCACAGAGAATAGAAGGTGGCACTGAAAATTTGACAAATTAATGTAAAGTACCATCACAAAAATGTACTTTTATCTAAAGTAAAAGTATTCAATTTTGAAAAATCTATTAGTATACTTATACTGATGGAAACATTAAAAGGAAAAGGCTGGAATTAAAGTGTAAGTAGCTTATCATCTCCATTTTTCCATATCTTTCTGATGTACCCAAATCCCATTAAAAGACCAAAACCAGACATGCTTTTGTCTGTATCTCAGTACCCTACCTTGTTTTGAGCACTCAAACACAAGCCGGTTTGGTCCTAAGACATACATTTTTAAAAAGTGGTACAAGATGTATTGTTTTATTTTTGAAAAAGGGCTCTGCTGGGTACTGTTCCGTGGATGTTACTCAAACAGGAGTTGTTGGGGACTATTTTCAGCTCCACATTAAGACACATGGCGCTCCAAGGGAATATTAACCATGCATCAGGACGGTGCATGTGGGGCGAATTTAAAATAAACTTAAGTCACCCAGTGCTACAGTGTATGTCACTGATGTGTTTTGAATAGTTTCTGGACAGGAATGGAGGTCTGTGGTACAGAGAAATTCATTATATCAGGGTTATTTTCTTTTTATGGGATGTGTTAACAATAAGAAACATAAAATAATATTACAAGCCTTATCCTTTAACATGCAATATGAGCTGCATTTTCATTTTGCAGCTGGTCAAGGTGGAGCTACTTGAACTGCTTTATATACTGTTGGATGGTAAATGTATAAAAATGCATCATTTTTCATATGATGGTTACATGTTTTCTACGTAAAATCTAAATCTGTACTAAAGTGGAGCGCTTGAGGAAATTTCCTTAGTTACTTCCCATGACTGCCCCCCATAATCGTTCCTCCCTCTCCCCTCTTCACCAATCCCTAATTTTTCCTTCTCTTCCTACTCCTAAATGATTCCATCTTTCTTCTCTTTCCTTTCTTCCACTCCTCTTCCCCCCTCCCCATCTCTCTAATGCACAACTGCTCTCTCTCACACTCTCTCTCCCTTTTTCTCTCTTAGTCCGATGCTTGACGCTGCCGGAGACAGATCGCAGTCCTCTCTTCTTCTCCTCGCCGGGAATCACACACACACACACACTCTTTTCCACCAGATAAGGACAAAGTAAGACAAAAATTGTTGAGGAAAAAGATTGGATAAAAATTGCAGTTGAATGGATAAATGAAGAGGAGGAGTGACTGAGTGGAGGCAGGACAAGTGAAGGGAAAAAAAACTGGAGAAAACCTCCCTGAAGGAGATTTCTAAAAATACAAGCCAGCTTACTCCCTGCATTCTGTTATTTTCTCTCTCTCTCCCTTCTTTTTTGCCGTGTCCCCTCCTTCATTCAGTACCTGTTCTGTGGGATTAACATGACTTAAAATTCAATCAGCCTACAGCCTGACGGAGGAGCGACAGAGGAGGCAGACAGAGCGCTGCAGCTGTCGAGACCGAGTGAGGGGACGTGGAGAGAGAGGAGAGAGAGAGCGGGGGGATAGACAGTGAGAGATAGAGATAGAGAGGAGAGAGAGCGAGAGATGGGTGTTTTTCCACGGAGCTGAGACAGAGAAAGCGCCGCGGAGACAGGGAGATGTGACGGTTTCCAGGGGTCGCGGTGGAATGATCCGGAAAACAAGGTTAGTAATTCCACCTTTTTATCTAGCAGAGGGGAAAAAGGGGATGGATAAGGATGAAAAAAGAGGACGACTTCAAAAAAATGGGATTAAAAGGACGACAAGTAGCTGTATTGTGCTTTTGAAGTAGCAAAGTGAACACCAGAGGAGGAGAAGCAAATAAACAGGGAAGAAAAGAAAAAAAAATGAATCAAGGATTTTCAATTGAATTCAGGAAGGAGGAAAAAAAGAGGCTGCATATATGTAGCTGCTGCACTAATGTACATATACACACTCTAAAGAACACTCTCACAAAGAAACACACACAAACACAGAGTGAGTGCACAGCAGCTTTAGAGCAAGATAACGAGATTGTCTTCTTAAAGGTGTCGGCTTTTGGAGTTTGATTGACAGGTCAGAGAGTGAAGGGGGGCAGAATTTTGAACTGTCTGACATTCATGGTGCGGATCAATAGCCCAGTTGTTTCATTAGACTGCGTGTGTGTGTGTGTCTGGGAGAGGG
>NW_023339984.1:6362070-6375292 GCF_004916995.1 Morone saxatilis | reverse complement strand
ACAGCTTCTCTTCATTTAACTCATGACGTATGGATTTAAGGAGCTGTGTGTGTGTGTGTGTGTGTGCGTGTGCGTGTGTGTGTGTGCGTGAGTGAGTGAGCAAGAACAAGCCAATGCAGCCTGCTGAGAGGCGTTAAGAAGGTCTCAGAACTATTGATTCTTTTTGACAGGCAGGTGAGAGGGAGTGAGGGAGGGGGAGAAAAAGTGAGGGGTGGCAAGGTGGGGAGGTGGGGATGGGGATTTAAAGAGGCCACGAGGGAGGGGTGAATGATCGACAGCAGAAGTTGTAGAAAGAGGGATGGATGTAGATGGATGTAGATGGGGGGGAAGAGGAGGTCAGGTGGAGGAGAAAGGCAGGATAAGACAAAAGTGATAATGGACTCCAGTTCTGTGTTTACACACACACACACACACACACAGTACAGCGCACACAGTTCATCCTCTTCACACTCTCCATGTTTCTCTTCTTTTGCAGGTTTCTAGCCATCCCTCCATCCCTCCAGCTCGCTCCCAAACCTCCTTTTCTGCACCTCAATCCAAGGTCATCAATGAACAACTCAATTCAATGTGGGAGAACTACCAATGTGTAAAGCGTAGAGAGGCCCTGTGACACGCCCTGGAAATCACACCGGGAAGTGAGGGATGAGAGAAAGAGTAGGGGGGAAAAACTGAACGTGTGAAAGAATGAAGCAATAGGACAGTAAGCCTAGATGAACAAATAAGAAGAGAGGGGCTGTATGAGTGAGGGGGGAGGGGGAAAAAGGAGAGCGGGAGTGAGAGAAGGAGTGGAAGGGATGAGAGAAGAGAGGTGAAGATCACTGCCAACTCCAGGATTCTTATTCTCTTTTGATTGAACTGCTCCAGATAGAGAGAGAAGTTGAATACAGCCATGAGGAAATCATATAAAAACGGCATAAATAGGATTTCAAGCGAAGTGGATTCGTGGATTTCTTCTCAAACTGAGGTCTCTATTTCGGAATACCGCGCCGGGATTGAGCGAGTAATTCAGGATTTTCCAGGTTTTCTTCATCTATAGAAGTCTAAGAGGATATTGTGGGATTGGAATTCCTGCAACTCTATGGTTCTTCTTACACTGACCTACATCTGCCTCCTTTTGATGTGTGTGGGGGCGTGTGTGTGTGAAGGGGAGTAGGACAGGTTTCAGCACAAACACACACAACTGCTCCCCCCCTCCCGGCCCCCTCATCCCCTGCTGGTCCAACACAAGGAGAAACACCTGGGGCGAGATCTGTGCTAAACACTCACGCACACACACACACACATATATATAAACCTGGATAACATGTGGAGCTGATTCGGATTATAGAGCCGCACAGACGGAAAAGGTAATGTCCATGCAGTTTCAAACACACACACAATTGTTGGCATATATTGGCCCAGTAAAGGTGGACCCATGTCTGCATGGTTAGCTCTCTTGTGCTGAATCATTGAGCACATCAATGCCGTGAACACCAGCACTCACTGGGACTGCTCTCGCTCTCGCTCTCTCTCACTCTCTCACTCTCTCCCTCTCTCACTCTCTCTCTCAGACACACACTTGAGCTTATAAATAATGAACAGATGTGCATTCATAACAACAAAAACATGAGAGGCAAATGTCAGAGTACACACAGAGGATAACACACACACACACTCCTTTTCCTATGCTTCTAATTTTAATCCTCCTACACCTCAAAGGCCCCATTTCTTTGGTTCTACATACCCCTACCATACTAAGAATCCTGCTGTCTCTCATGTTTCTGTGTGTGAGTGTCAGCCAGCTGTCCTGTATCAGATTACTCACTAGGTGCATCTCAGCTTGGCTTTCATCACTTTGCCTTTATGTAATCTCACCTGGCGTGTCGTGTGTGTGTCTATGTGTGCATCATGTGGATGCAGAGCCGAGTGTGTTTGTGTGGCGGCAGCAGCAGCACAGAACAGTTCTAACCTCCCTTTGTTTGAGGCTTTTTACGTAAGCTGTGTCTGAGTCCGCGCACATACACAGATTTGGCACACTGACACAGGAGATCAGACTGACTGAGTGGATATATAGGAGGATCAGAGGGCGACGAGAAAGAAATGGAGACGGAAGGAGAGGGAAAGTGCAAGAGGGAGGCAAAGGGAGGAGAAAAGAAATGCAGGGGAAAGGGTGACAAACGAGTGATGGCACCGTGGGTTAAAAGAGGTTAGATGAAACGAGATGAGATGAGTGAGGAGCAGTGATAGACTTCGTCAAGTGACAAGGGTAGAGAAAGAGGAAAAAGCAGATTAATGAAGGGCTAACATAGAGTGGAATAAGGAGACAGAAAAACAGAGGGATAAAAAGGAGCAGAGGATGATATAAAAGATTGAGAGATTGAGACAAAGAGACAAGAAATTACAGAAGAAAATAGAAGACGGGTTGACTGAAGAGTGAGCTAAACAAGAAAATGTTACTCTAGAATGATGAGTGACAAGATAATAAAGGTTAGAAAGAGACTAGAATGATAAAGTAATGGTGATTTAACACAGGGAGATAAAAATAGAAAGATAGATGAGGAAGAAATAATTAGAAATGACAGATGGCCATCATTATGTAGCCTTCGACTGTTATACCATTGGCTACAATTAGTCTTAAATGACCCCAAAAAGTCTGTAAAAGATCCCCAACACCAGTAATGAGCTATTTAGAGATATAACTACAAGGGGAATATGTTGTACCATGGGGCTTTTCCATGTAATAGACGTGCCAATTATGAGGCACAACTTTGGGGAAAAGTAAAATTCTACCTTAGAGAAACATTAATTACCCTGGAAACAAAAGATATTTGGCTTAAAAAGAATACACCACACGTGAAACTATTTTTATGAACAATACGCTTTTTCAATAACTGAGACAGGGCTCATTACCTGCTCTGTTGATCATTTACAGCAGTTTTGACTCTTGCTCTGAACAAGGGCAACGTTAATTCTGAAAAGATGATGACTGGATCTTTTTAAAGTGTAACAAAGAGGCCTTTTGATATCCATTAACCAAATTATAATTCTATAATTGGCTTAGCTCTAGTCATAGGAATACAGAGCAGGTAAGTGCCACATAGTTCAAACGGTAAAATAAACGCTGAATAAAAGAACATTTTCTGAATTATCTTGTTAATTCTCTGTGTGGCTTGTTGTTACTGGGGGTGTCTGTCATTCTGAGGCTACAGTAAGGGAGATGCATGAACAGATGGGATGCTCACTGTTCAAAGTAGGAGCCTTGCCAAAATGAACAGACTGGCAAGTGGATGAAGGAAAAAAATGGCAGGCAATAGACCACTTACTGAAAGGAAGTAAAGGGGAAAAAAGCAGATCAATTAATTTAACATTTGCTTAGTCCCTCCCCCTTAGTTACTGTTGTTATGCCTATCAAGCTTTCCGGTCTTGCACGGCACATATCCAGTTCACAGCGTTAACGGGGGGTACGTTTACCAGTGAAACAATGGGTCCTTGATTTTACACACCTAGATGAGAGTAGACTGAAATGGCAACTGTCAGTGGCAGATTTGATCAGCTGTAGCTAGCAGCTAATCAAGCCAACATTACCTCCCTCAGTTGGATGAAAACACTCTCTAGCTGACTTTTTAATGCTTCATCCATTGTGTAACATTTCAGAGGATCTATTGGCAAAAATGGAATGAAATATATGTAACTATTTTCATTAGTGTATAATCACATGAAAATATAACCCTACATGCTATGTTGAACCGCCATGTTTCTACAGTAGCCCAGAATGGAACCAAACGCTAAATCCTACACACTACTCCCTTAAATATGCATTTAATGACTACATTCATGATATTTGGCAAAAACTTCGCTGAGATGACACACATGGAGAAGCAAGAAGAACTAGATTTATGCTTTTATATAATGTTACAAGAGAAGGACAGGTGAACCAAGGCATTTGGCAAGATGTAGTGGCTCCCATACTATGTGAACGTAAAATGTAAACCCACAAAATAATTAAATAATTTGTTGTATAATGCTGCTCACCTTGGAAATAATTCATGTTTAATCAATGGGTTAGCTTACTACTGTAGTAAGCTAGTTAGTCTGACCTTTTCAGGTTACAGTAGAGCAGACAACATTGTTTAGTCCATTCTTTACACCTTTGCTCTTGTATTTTTGGTTTTTGAGAGTTGAAAAAAGTAGAAAAAGAAAACCACTATCCAAACACTTTAACTGCTAAGAATTACTCTTACTAGAGACCAGTGCACACAGCCTCAACATGCAGACACAACCAAAGCTCGTCAGGCCTGGCACGGCTAGATACAGTAACTAAGCTATGATTGGCAAAAAACTGTTCGGGGGAGGAGTTTAGCGTACAGTGAATTAAGGAATAAAAAGCTAAAAGACAGGAGATTAGACAAATTGACAGATGAAGTCACAAATGCAGTCATTAAGGATAATTGCATGAAACCAATGAAGACAGGCACATGAAAAGACATCATAGATGATGATGAATGATAGATGAAGGATGTCACACACCATTCTGATATAACAGGCTTTCAATCAAGGCGAGAAGTGGAAGATTTGAAACCCTGAAACAAGGGAGACGTGGTCAGTGTCGGGAAGGTGGCATTTGATGGATGAATGGATGGACGAATGAAAGACAAATGGTGGAGGGAGAAAAGTGAAAGGCCGGCCTGGTAAAGAAGAGAGGGAGGATCAAAAGGATGAGACGTCAGGCCGCTGTCAACAGCTAAGGAACTGAAAGGGTAGATGATGGACAGAGAGGTATGGAACCATAGTGTGATGAAGAGGTGTAATTACAAGACTGACTGTTTAAGATATGGAGGAAAACTCAGAGGATGGAGAGAGACTGAGTAATGAAGAATGAAAAGGCGAGTGATGGCACTTGAGAGGTGGATGATAAGAGGGAGTGGGGATAAGGGAATAGAGGAATAACAATGTCTGAAAAGAAAAACTACATTAATAAAGCCCTGGCACACTGAGGGGGAGGGATGGGTGGATAGAGAGATGGAGGGGTGGATGGATGAATAGAATAAAACTGTGATATGATTGAAAGTTAAAAGGATGAGCAATTAGACCGTTAGTAGTCAAACATAGTAGCAAAGAGAAGGATAAGTAAAAAGATGGAAGGAAGTGAGAGAATAAAGGAGGAAAATGATGGAAGGAGACAAAAAGAGTATGTCACAGAGAGGAGGAGTGACGAAGAGGCTCCCCCATCAGAGGTGGAAGCAATAAGCAAAAGCACAGTACAGAAGTAAGGAAGGATAGAGGGATGAGAGGATGAGTAATTAAACTGTTGACAGTCTGTTTAGGCACAGCAGGCGCCTGATGAGCAGAACAAACTGTAACCACGGCAACCACTGGAGACAGACGAGAGGGATGGTTTTGGGGAATGAGATATAGGGGAGGAGGAGAAATAGGGGGAGAGCAAAATGTGAAAGAAAGAGTGTGTGTGTGTGAGAGGCAACTGGGGGGGATTAGAGGAGTAGAGAGTGGGAAATGAGGGATGAAAGAGAGCATGCAGAAGAAAAGAGGGATGCAGGTGCAAGAAATACCTAGAATTGATACAGATTTAAGGACCCATGAGGTCCCTTGTGGGGAATTTGAAATATCCGTATTAGGAAATTTCCCACGTATCTGGAAAAGATTATTCCACTCTCTTGGCAATTCTGATATCAATCTATGAAGCTAAATTGGAATATAAGGTTTAGAAATATGATTCGGCTATGCAGACAGAGCTGCTAACAAAAGTACTTTTTAAAGTTGTCATGCTAACTTGCTAATCCTGCTTTGTGAAAAAACCCCTTCGGGAGATGGAGAGGGGAAAAGAGGGCATGAATTTACACACGCACAAAAACCTTTGATGTGCTCAATCCCATCAGAAAAGTACTCACCAGCCACGTGTTCCATCCAAGCAAGAACTAAAAGCTGTTCAGCTTTGCTAGTCTACAATGTAAGATATAATAAAAACCAAGAAGAGACCAAAGAATCTGGGTTTGACAGTTGTTTGGGCATCTTGTGTTATATCAAATCTTCAACAGTGAGTTTATACACTTGCAGCTGCTAAATATTAGAACCATCAGCTTATGAAGATGTCCCACACCTCTTCTGGGCATGTTGGTAACACCTCTACGAAAACTGTATAGTAGCATCCAAACAACGCGACTGTAAGTCTGCAAACTCGCAGGTGTTCGTCTGCATTACAACTAAGCTCAACAGATGCAGTAGGTTGTAGATGCTTAAGTGAATCAAGGGCCAGAATACAGCGTGGGTGATGACTGTGGAAGAAAACTGGCTTGTACTTAGTCGGCAGCACATATAGCCTAAGTCTGACAGCGAAGCACACGGCGTTCCTGCCTGTATCAGCACTGCTAAGAATTAGAATATGAGACGCAGTAATCAACAAACTCAAGGGAAACCAGTTTCCCCTGCAGGCTCATTGCAGTGCGGTGTTGTTTCGCCTTTATTAGTGTCTTACATCAGTGGGGGAAAAGAAACCCTCTTTGTGGTGAGTTACAGTGCAGTTTGTGATTCATTAAGGCTGAGAGTAGCCTCTGTGATCAAACATGGCTGGTACTAACAGGCCTCAACTAAATATTCGATCCCCACGCCGCATAGCCATCTGTCTTTCCCCATTTCTGCACATCCTTCCGTTTCAGAAGATGAACAGAGTAATACAAAGAACACAAGGGAAAGAGAAGACAGAAAAAGAAAGAAATACATAAGTGAAGCTACAATTCAGTTTGTATATGTATGTGTGTGTGTAGCATTAATCAATACATCCATCACTGGGATTCAGAGGCCTGGTTGGCATGTCATTGACCTACTGTGCTGGATGCAGAGTGCTGATTGGGTAATTGCCCTCTTGCTCAGGATTTCCCCTTAGAAAGCTGGGAACCCTGCTGAATCATCAAACCGCCACTTGCACATGCGTACATGGCCACACCACACAAACACTTTTTGTCGAGCTACTTCCTGTTGTGTTAGCCAATCAGGGTCCATATAATTGGCGCCGCAGGGTTTCTGATTGGGCGGGAGTTGTTGACAGCTCAGAAGTGGTGTGTTTGTGTGTTGCTTGTCGACCGGTGTTTGTGGTGGATTTGCAATTTTTTGTTGATTAGTCTCAGTTATGTAAACATACACAGGTGCACACAACACACGCAATCACCCACTGAAAATATGGCAGGGCTGCAGGAAAGGCTGATATGGTAGAAATGAAGAGGGACAAGACGAAATTGAGAGACTGATAGGTGAGAAAGACATTATCTCTATGCAGAATTCTCCCTGAGGTTGAACTAGAAAGACAGAGGAAGATAAAGGAGGGATGAGAAACAGAAGGAATGAACAGAGGTGAAGGAGAGTGGCAGAGAAAAACTGCAAGTGCATTACGTTCAGGGTGAGGGGGCAGGTCAGTATTTTGCAACACTCGTGATAGTGTTTGTCACGCAAAGGCAAATATGTGGGTGTAAGCAAAACTGTATTTTAGTATTTGGTTGTCTGCAGGTTTGTGAGCTTGTGAGTGTGTGTCTTGTGCCCTCTGTGTTGTGTGTGTGTGTGTGTGTGTGTGTGTGGTGTATGTGTATGTAAAAGCTTGGGATTAGAAACGTGAAGTAGTTTAAAGATTACAGAGCTTCTCTGTCATGACGCTCGTCGTATGACCAAAGTGGCAACGCCAGCAACACCTACGAGGCGAGGCGTAGATCACACAAATTGTAAAGCGAGTCAAACGCTGGCGATCTGGGAGACGGTATCTAGTGAGCTGACTCAGGAGATGCTGGTATTAAGGTGCAGGTGGGTGTTTGGAATTAGCCCAAACCACAGGCGTATAGGGGTGAACGGAGAGGAAGATAATCAGACATCTAGAGAAGCAGTTACATCGGTGTCCAATCGAGACCAGTGTTTGTAGAGCGGGCAGCTGAAACAGGCTGATGGCAAGCAGTGGGACAGACTACAAACTCTTACAGGTGTTGCTGCCATGAATGGGACCAGGTCCAGAGCAGTTTACTTCTGAGGTCTGACTACAGCATCTGTAATAACCTGCTGATTGTTATACACAAGTATAGTATGATATATGTTCACTAAAAGCATACATTTTAAAAAGGCATTCCACTGACTTTACCTGTCATGAGAAGTACTACACAGTCTGTGAAAACAGTGGTGGGATGTCTTCTGTGGCTATGGAGTGACCTTTCCAAAATTCAATAAAAGGAAGACTTTAGTAGATCCACTTTTTGGAGTGCATGACCCGATATGAAACTAATAAGTCAGAAATATAATTCAGGCCTACTGCTGCTTTGATTTTGACATTTATTTTTTAATGTGTCTCTTGTGAGTCCCCCAGCTTTATAGAGGTGCGATACTAACCCATTCTGTCCCTTACTGACCACACAGAATTTCCAACTCATTACTTTCCTTGCTATAATCACATAATAATAATAGTAACACCTCATTTCAAACTAGTACTATACTAGAGTGTATCATGTTGCCTATTAGTCATTTAAGGGGAAACCTCAAAAGTGCCATAACTCATTTTTGGGCCACATAGGGACAACAGAAATGTTGTGAATACAACACTGACCTTTAAAGTTGGTATGGTGAACTTGTTAGCAAACAGCTGCTTACATCCAGCATTTATGAAGCAACATTATCCCTTATTTGGAGTCATGTTTCTGGCCACCTGATGAACATCCATGTCCAATGCAATGCAAGACTCAGTCTTTTTTAACTCTGTGTCCTCTACCAACTCTACCAACAAAAGCAAATATCAAGCTCCTTAGCTGCTAAATTCTCCATTATGTTTACCAGCTAGTTGTTTTTTTCACTGCCTGCTGCGGATGAAAATGATGGCAAACAATGAGCTGAAACTCGCTATAAAGCTCTGTAAAGCCGAGGGGAGCAGTAGATTCAGGTTATAATTCTCCGTAGGCTCATCACTACAAGTGGCCCCTTTCACATTGTCACATTGCCATCTGATACACTGTTATTGAAAAAAATATTGATTATAGCCGCTTTAGAAAGAAAAGCTAGAGTGTATATAAAGGATGCCAATTCATACAGATGCCAGGATTCATTTTCCCATCACATTCAGCACAATATGGAATGTGTATCAAAAGAGAAGCATGTGGCAAAAACAAAGACTGTCAGCTATTAATTACAGGCTTTTACTGGCCCCCATCTTAAACCATGTTACTGCACAATTTAATCAGATGCAACTGTGCTATTGCCATCTGGAGTAAGGGAGCATCAAAACAGAACAGTATTGAGCCGCCTCTCTGGCACCAATATGACAGCTATCCACCAATGAAAAATGATTCCTCTCCAAGTAAAAAGGCATCCTGGTATAGCAGTGTAACAGAGCTGCCAGAGCTGTTTTCAGCACTTTATGTCTCTGATTTGCTCAGCTGTTCCCGTCATTTTGGCTGCTCAACTGTATCCATCTGTAAGACTATTATAGATGTATAGAATGAAACTACTGCTACCGTTTACAAAAGGACTTTCAAAACAGATAATGCTGAGATCCTACTTTGCAGTCAGAGTGGCATTGAGGCATTACAAGGGGGATAAAACCTTCCCTGTGAAAGTTAATGCACTCACAACACAAGCCAGTGCTGGTATTCTTCTATAAATGTGGACACAAACACTGATCTGCAAGCAGGTAAAGACTAGATGGTAGATAAAACTTCAAACTTCAAATGACGGCTTTACAACGGATCATGTTAAGACCGCTCCTTGGGATGATCTGTGCCAATGAAGTGCCAAAGAAAATCATTGTCACCTCTGTTGTTTGCCAATTCAATTTACCTCCCAGAAAATGTAATCCCCAAGCTGTGCAGTCATGCAGGCTTTCCAAAGGGAGGAAACAAAATTACAAAACCTCAGCAAGGAGTGGGAGATTGGCTCCCACAGATATAACACGACACTGTTACAGAATTGCTAAGAAAACTTTCAGAGTTCATAGCTTTCAGTTTGGTCATAGAATTGGTGGAACATGTTTTAAAATTTTCTACAACTGGTCATACAAGTTCCATAAAGTTTTTATCTTACTTTAGCCTTATGATGATGATACTGCCAATATTGTGCCCATATTCTGCACATTTTAAATCTAAATCTGAAATCAACTTATGACTATGCAAAAACAAAGTAAATTCAACAGGGTCCTTCTTTGGCTGCAGTTCCTCACTTGGTCACCATTGCTACAGATGCTATATGCATACTATGCAAGACTGGAACGGCACTCTGAGAGCACAGACCTCCGCCAATGCCAGTAGTCCAGTCTTGTATGGTATGCAAATCAGCCATAGACATAAAAAAAAAAAAACATTGTATAACAAAATAAACAATAACACAACATATTTGGCAGAGATGATAACGGTTGGACAAGTACTCAACAGCTTACACTTAGCAATAGTGACTTCCAAGTCCCCCAATGTTTTAGGGCAAATGGGGGTGGGCTACCAAAGGCCGCAAAATGTGCAACAAGTAGGGCAAAGATGTGAGCTCAGACATGAAGTACAAAATTCTAACCCACTACTTAATGCTTTTGTTCACTGCTTGAGATTTTCTTGTCCACCATTGCACAAGTCTTCACGGTTCACCAATTCACAGCCCGGGGGTTAACTCTGCCTCCCGGTTTTTCAGAATATCAGGCACTTCTCATGGTCTAGTGTTTCTACACATCAGAGAGTGGAGGTCTGACCTCTAAAACAGGCATACTTAAAAAGAATCCCAGGTAATATTGGTTTCTCAACTTTCCTGACTTTTTAAACTTTCATTTTTTAACAAAGCTTTCTAAGTTCAATAAAGGCCGGGTTGCTTATCTGTGCGACGTAGATGTAGAGTGTGGCAGCCTTTACAAAAACAAACTTCAAAGCCTTCACCAATATTATTATCATGGTTTTACTCCAAACAGCAGAGTGCTTGCTTTCTCTGCAGTGTTGCCATGTCAAAAGATTATAGATACTTTTAAGAACTTCTTACTTCTGATAAGGTGCTGTAGTCATAAATACAATTTCACTCAGCTATGATGAAACACTTGTGTCTCCAGAAGTAAATTTTCTGGGCATAAGGAACAAATGCCTGATTTTGCAGTTTTTATGGTCATCTTGCAAGAGCTGTGAAATGTGCATCAGTGAGACAAAAACAAGGTCTTTATATAAGCATTTAAATCCCTAAACCGATGGAGAGGTGTAAAGTTTCCAAAGGTATAAAAAACAGCCCAAACAAAAACATTTTAAAAAATCTGACTATGCAATGTCCCAGGAATAGAAACAATTATCAAAATCTTCCAAATAGGATGGATTCCAACAGGATTTAGTCAGAGAGGGTTGTGCATACAGATGCGTATAAAGAAACTTGCTCTCTCTCTCTTTCTCTCCACATACACACACACACACACACACACACACACACACATTTTCTATCACAAAAACACAACATGGAGGTTTGGGAGGAATTAGTTGAGTGGAGTATTTCAGAAAAACTGTATTATTTTGGAGCCCCGCTGTGAGGAGAATGCAGTCCTTTTATTTTAAAGTGAACGTACTTCAGTTCTTTTCTCTTGATTTCCCATTTCTCCTCTTTCACTCCTCCTATTTACCTCAGGGTTTCTGTGAGCTTTTTCCATCAGTGCCCCCTACCTCTACAGCTGGAAGAAAACAGATGACTATACAGATTGAAAAGAAGTACACGTGAAACACTTAATGACTGACATTTTCAGATTTCTTTCTTTTTCCAAGAGACACACACTTGACAAAAAGACTAGGATTACATGCTACCTGTGTGTGAAAGCTTAACACTTCACTGAAACATGACTACAACAGCCACAGACTCAAAAACAGACAAGATTGAATGCTTCTCTTTTCAAATGTTCTGTTTTTACAAGGTCATTTAGAAACAGTGTCTCTGTTAAATAGTTTATTTTCTACTGTAAAAGGTCCCACTCAGTATGTATAGCTGAATCACAATTCTTCACAAATCAGTATTTACTTTTAAAAAAAACAAACAAAAAAAAAACAGTATCGGTAGTGTCGGTTTGAATAAAATCTAAAATATGTCTGAAGCACCTACCATCCAAAAACACCAAAGTTGGCACTGAACATCTGGTCATATTTTTAGTCTTGTTTCCTTATTTTTAGACCATTTAATTCCTGATTTAATTCAGCATTCTACCAATTTTAGGCGGTAATTAATTTAGGCAAAGATCTGATAGTAGAAAATACATTTGAAAAAAATAATTTTTGTAACTGCACTGAAACTCCAGTATCATATTGGCAATAATATAATATAGCATTATCAAATGATAACTTACCCTACACCAGTATGGGAGAAATATCTAAATCCGACCACGAGACAGCCCTTTATTATCTCACAATTAACTCCTTGTTTTAATTTCTCAACTCTGATAAGAGTTTAATGCCTCAATAAAACATTTTCGACCATTGTGATGGCCAAATTATGGCAATAAAGTTTCAACGTCAAGTAATATGCCCCAAGCCAATCCTTTACAGCTTAATTATCATTCTCTTGACCAGTAACCTCTTCCTCTCACTCATTACCTCATCACCTTTCACTCCCATCCTTCAGCCGAGCGCCCCTCTCTCTGCCATCTTCCTTCTTCTCCCACCACCATGATGGTGATGCCATACAAACTCATTTTTAACACAGCGCTCCCTTTCCCTAATCAAATCCACTCTTCCCTCCCTCATTCCTCTCTTTGACAGTGATGGATGGCGGCCTTCACCCGTTTATCGCCTTTACATATTTCTCTGCCCATCCGCTTAACGACACACATTCATACACGCTGACTCTTCATCCCTCTTTCTCTTCATCTTCCTCAAACTCCTGCTCTTTCCTTCCTTCTTCTCCACTCATTCTGAGCTCTTCACACTACCGGATTTCATTTTCCTCCAATCTCACACCCCTCCTTCCACCATCTTGTGCACTCTTCTCCCATTTTCTACTCTTTTTTGTCTCTCCCCCTCACTGTATTTCATGCAGTTAGCCTCTCTCTGCGTCCCTCATTTGTTGTCCGTTTCAATATCCAATACCGATACCTCTCTCCCTGGCGCTTTCTATACATTGTGGATGACTAAAGAGGACAGAATACGACAGAGGAATGACAGAGGAGTGATAGTATCAAAAGGATGAGTGGGCTTACAGTACACACGACTGCCGCACGAAAAGGCTATGTGGGCGTTCTTTTGTTCCTTGCCGAGAGAGAGAGAGAGAGAGA
>NW_023339984.1:6358977-6361980 GCF_004916995.1 Morone saxatilis | reverse complement strand
AGAGAGAGAGAGAGAGAAAGCCTATAATTATGATTGTGTGGGAAGACTGTTTTGGTATGCTCTCGGTTGTTTCTGTATGCAAGTGCTCACCTAATAGCAAGGGCCTGGATTATGAGTAAGAGTGCATGCTAGGAAGTCTTAGTGTGATTGAAATAATTTCTGTGTGAGTGTGTGTATAAAAGGCTGTGTCTATATTCGATCCTTGTATTTGTGCCAGTAGAGCTTCTGTGTATTTTCAGATCAAGCAATGTCAAAGTGCAAATCAGAAATATGGATTGATGGATTTTCATTCGTTTCTAACTCCAACTTTTCAAACCTAGCAGTCAGACATGAACCTCTTCCTGATGCTGTGGTGACTGGCTGTCAGTGATTTTGACTGAAGCCTTGTGGTGAACCTATTCACACTCAAATCTGATCTGTGGATTACTGAGCTTGTGATAAGTGGCTTTTGAGAGCTAATACAAATCCCCTTGTTTGTAAACAATGCAACATTCCAAGTGCAAGTCGATTTAAGTCGATTATAGGCTAATGGTATTTGCAGGTTCCAAAGAGGATGCACAAAAACATTCGCCAATATGCAGATTTGGAAATATATATGCAAACACACACACACACACACATACACACACGTTATTAATTGTGGTTTGTATGTAAGAGGGCCTGACATTTATAATAGTCCACAGAGAATTAAAAGGAATTAAGCTTTTAAGTACAGTGGGTCTTCCATGTGAAATAAAGATACTTTGACACCGACACATTAGAGCTTTTTAAGTCATGCCTGAAGCTTCTCTTAATTGCAAGGGTTTAGGTCAGGTTCAAAAGTATCACCACAAAAAAAAAAAGAGAAAAATAAAGTTAATGGAAATTCATCGCTCTAAAGCTATTAATAGTTTCATATTTAGCTGGGTTTGGCCTCACAAAAAGAAGCTGCACCCTCCTGGGGCTATGGTGGGTGTTTAAACAGAAACTTTTGGAAGTTAGGGTGAGGTTAGGTTCAGCCTCGCAGCTCTGAGTCGTGCTCCAACACTGGGGGTACTGAGTAGTTCCTTCCACAGACGCTTTTAGCTCATGTTCTCGCTCACTTCAGGCAGCCTTTCTGCTCTCTCCACCCGCCTGTTTCTTGCTCTCTGGAGGTTTGAGGGGTTCAGGCAGGGTAGTGTAGCAAGAGGTTTCCCAAAATAGAGGGAGCAAAAGAAAAACCTAAGCGGCTGTGGACGCTCATACGGTATACATGCCTAGGAGCGCACACACACACACATTTAAAACACAAACAACCAGCCGAATGTACATGTACATGTGATGTTTTTCCACTCGCATAGGATTTTCTGTATGTTTCATCTGTTTATTGTCTGATGTGTTTTCCTGCTGTCTTTCTGTCCCCTCCTCCTCTATCATCTTTCAATGACTCCCTTTATTCTTTCCTTCCAAAAAAGTATCAAGGAGGCTTGATGCAAAAAGGGCTTTTGGCCTTATTTTTTTGCTGCTATGCCCGCTGCCCGTGTGTGTGTATGTGTTTGTGTGTGTGAGCAAGAGATCTGTGTGTTCCCTTCTTATTGCAAATTCAGCAGCAAACTCTTACGAGCAAGTGAAGGCTTGCTAAGTGCAGAGAAATGTCACATTAATTCACACACAACACCACACACACACACACACACACACACCACACACGTAACACACACACTAGACAATGCGATGGTGGAGCCTACAGTCTTTTCAACATATATATAAGTGTAGACACTAGCTGATGGGTCTAGATGCTGCACACATAGACACATTGCAAAAACACACACACACAACACATCTGTACTGTACCTGCTATGCTGCATTCGCAGTACAAAGTATAAAGATAAGACTTTATTGATCAATCCCCTAAGGGGAAATTCAAGTGCTGCAGTAGTACAAGAACCAAAGAGACAGGTAAAGATAAGGAAAATAACTATGTGAGATAATATCAGAATTAAATGCTATACTATTATGTGTTATGTGCAACAGCTTTTGACCAGTAGGACAGTTCCAGAAATGCCTCAGAAATTTTAAATGATGACTTGTGATTTAGTATTGAAACATCAACATGTTACATTATAGGTAATCTGATATGTAGTGTAAAATATGTATTACAGAAACCAGGAATTATTTATTTAGTTGAATGCAATAAAAGTGTGAGGATTTGCAAATTTCCTCTGTTTATGTCATGAGTGTCTTTGGGTTGGTCAAACAAAATCTGAGAATACCAGCTTGGGCTCTGGGAACCTGTAACAAGCAATTTCAAAGATTTCTTTTTTTTTAAGACTATATAAAGACAGAAACAGAAATTAACCAATAAATTAACCAAGGAAAATAATCTTTAAACTGGGGAATCACCACTGTAGGTACATTTCCATCTATTTGTTTTTGTGTGCATTTTCAATTTGCACATGAAAAAATCTGAGTGGAGATGTCATTAATTGACTCGAATTGAAATTAAATATTGCAACAACAAAAAAAGCTTGGCTGGGTTGGAAAAGCTGTCATATTGAAAAAGATTGATAAAGATTGATGAAAACAGTTTTTCTTTGAAATATTTGATGGTGTAGACGCTGGTGTCACATCCTCTTGAATATATCTGCATAAAAGGGTAGCTGAAACACACTCACATTTTATTATGTCACAATTTCAAACATTTGCTGAACATCTCAACTATATTTTAATGTAAACTACTGCAATATCTGAGCGGCACGCAAGTACTTGTGTCCAAACAAATAAATGTACAAACACAAGCACCAAAATGATGCCCCTAACGAATACTCTACATACCTGTAAAAATCAATTACTAAAATGATTACCACCTTTAAATGGAAGGAACAAGTCAGAAAGAGGGCATGGAAAAGAAGAGGTTGGAAGAGAGAAAGAAAGAGCAAGAGGAGGAGTGTAAACGAATGGGACAAGGTGCTATCCATCTCTCTGGGTCAGATCGATCACCAAGCAAAAGGATCAGTTACACCCAACTTGTGTGTGTCTGTCTGT
>NW_023339984.1:6333103-6358863 GCF_004916995.1 Morone saxatilis | reverse complement strand
TGTGTGTGTGTGTGTCAGAAAGCTTCAATACTGCACTGCTCTAGTTGCAAATGAGATCTGCTGCCTAATAGAGGAAGAGCAAGAGAGGAAGGGGAGAGGGAGATGCATGAGTGTTAAAAAAGATTTCAGGGACGTAGAAAGTAGGATGAGTAGTGAGGAAAAGGTAAGGGTGAAAAATGGAGGCATTGGAAAATGAAGAGATAAAGCAGATGGGGACAAAGGATGGGTGTGAAAGTCAGATAAATGATGGGGGCCAGGGAGGAAAGGAAGAGCAAGGAGGGAGCACGTCTCTAAGACAGGCTGAACAAAATCATGTATGGGGCAAGAAGGATCTAAAGGCGTGTGTGTGCATGTGTGTGCATAGTTTGTGGCCGAAAGTAGGAGCAGGACAGGCAAGGAGGCAAGGAGACATGGAGGGCAGCAGAGTCAGCAAGCGATAGAGAGACAAGACAAAAAGACACAGGTAGAGGAGGGGGGGAAAAAAAAGGGAGAAGGTGGTGAGGTAGAGCTGTGACTGATAACATTGTCGTACTCAGGTTGCCTCAAGGGCAGACAAGACAGAAAGAACGAAAGAGAGGGAATGAGACACAAAGAAAGAAAATGCGGAAATTTACAGAGCATCCAGAGGCGGAAAGGTTTATAAGATGGAAGGTGAGCAAAGATGGAGAGACAGGAAAGAAAAAGATAGGAAACACAAGGAGGAGCACTGCAGTGAGAGATAAATGGTAGAGGATGGATGGCAAAGAAACAAAGAACAATCCCTAAGAATAGAGTCAGAGGAGGAAGAGGAGAGGTAGGTAAGACAGCCGTGGGGGGTAAAGGTATGGGTAGGCATGACACAAGGAGAAGGATGTGAAGGCTTTCACGAGGAGAAAAGGGAAAGAGTAGGTAAAAATTAAAGTAAGAGAGTAAGAGAAAATGAACAAAAAAGGCAGGTGAGTAAGTTATTGCAAGAATGAGAAAGTACAGGGCAGAGACAGATTAGAGAAGGGGGGGGGGGGTTAGGGGTGAAGGAAAGATAAAGGTCAAAAGAAGGAGTGGAAAAACACAGACCACACAGCAGGTGAGTGCGTGAGCATATTGCCATTAAGCATACAGTGGGTAAAGTACGTGTCTAAGGAGCAAGCTATAGCAAAGTACAGGGGTAAGCTGGTCGAGGCAGGGCTGAAGTGCCCTGCTCGTTCTACAACAACACCTGACGTTCGGGCTTTTCAGGGACCGCCGCAGAGTAGACACATTTTTAAGCGGCATTTCACTTTTGCCAGAGCATTTTCACATTTTAGTATGCACGCCTCCACAGGAGCTCAGGAGCAGTCGACTTCCAACATCGACTGCCCCGGGGACTGGCTGTCACTGCAGGCATTCGTGACTTTGTCCCTCCCGCACACCCAAGCCCTCTCCTGCTGCGATGCATTTTTTTTTTTATGCCATTGCTGCCATTGCTAAGCTGGACTGTGTGTGTTGGAGTTATATTTTTAGGTTTGGTTTGAAAAAAGGTACTGGAGTTCCTGGTAGTCATTACAACTCCCTAGGGCAACCAAGAGCCACTCAAGTATTCAGAGTTAAGTAGCTAAAAGCAAACCATGGTCAACAAAAGCAGTGTTTTATAACACTACAGTCATTTTAGCCTATTTAAAGGTCCTATGAGAAAACGTGCCTGTCCTACCAAAGCTGCATATCAAGCTGCATTTCTCTCCTTAACTAATTGGCCATCGGTTTAATGTTCCACCAAACATTCTCTTTAAAGAGGAAATGCCTTAAGGAAGTAATGGTACCATTTTATTGGAGCCATAGTAATCCATATGTGATCCATTCCCATCATCTATGAGGGATACTGCTTATTTCTTGCTTCCGTCATCTTTGCATTAACAGTAAGAACATTTAGGAGCCTGATAGCACTAGGTTTCTTTATCTTTTTTATGCAGACTTAAGGTTTAAAAAATGGAACAGTGTGGCGTGTCTAATGCAGCTAATAGAGCTCACATTCTGGAATTAGACCAAACCAAAGCATGTAGTAGGGAGGAGAATGCAAAATGCTGCTGGAAACCCCCGTGCTTTGATATAGACACTGCTTCAGTATGTGAGCTAAATGGTAAACCCTCTTCTAGTTTCATGCAGAAAGAGCAAAGCTAGCACCTAATGGAAAATATTGAGCCAGCAATTTGAGTCAACCTGTAAAGTCAGCATGATATACGGTTATGTCTGGTTGTTACTCAAAGTATTAGGTTGCATACATTATATATCACTATATAATCACCATGCTTGAGGCTCTACTCCACTGCACAAGTTTGCAGATTGCTCCACATAAAAATACACCCGTCTTTCTCTGATGATGTTAGTTTCTGTCTGTCTCTGACTCACCGTCTCATCCTCTGTCTCCTCTCCCCAGTCACCGCTGCTGTGACTGTTATCAACACTCCCTGTCACTCTCTCTGTATCTAGGTTACAGTTGCTATGACAACTATTATGCATGCCAATCAGAGGCAGTGACTCATCTCTATACCTTATTATCACATAGCTGTATTTGGGGAGGTCTGTGCACAAAGTGTGTGTTGACTGGGAGATTTTCTGCATGTCTGAGATTACAATGAGACCCTTGTGTGTGTCGTACTTCACTGAGCCTACTGAGACCTACATTGTGCTTGACTTGAGTCTTGCTGTGGAATCAAGGCGGATAGGATGGTGACCCAATTTGATTCACTGACCGACAGTCTTAAGAAAGGGTCTGATGATATAACACTTGTTTAATCCGCTCTTACAGGTTTCTAGGTAACTGTTACTATGGGGACTGGCTGTGTTCAGTCTTTTGGGATGTTGTTGCTAGGCAATAAGCTGTAGTGGTGAAAAGGTACATGGGATTGTGTGTTTGCTTGCAATATGTAAGAGGTGTAGCAAGAAGGAATTTGTTGCAGGGGCGTCAACCATTTCTCAATATGGATTTTTATGCTATGAAACACCAAGTGGGCATAAGTGCAGAGTGGTACTCATTTAGGAGGAGGCCTTGGCCCACACAAGTATGCATATGTGCATAACAGGCTCTCGTTCCAGCTCCGTCTAGTCATAGTAGGTGGAAGACAGGAAACCACACACGAAAACACACTTCAGACATCTCTTACAAAGCTATGTCTGAGCCAGGGAACAAATCTAAAACCCATTCTCCCTTTTTGTCTCCCTCCAGGTCTGTGGATCGCCAGGCGCTCTACCATGCCTGTCCCCCCACCCCTCAATCCCCGCAGACAAAAACACCTGCCCCACACACACCTCCACCCAGAACAAAGGGCAGAACGTTCCACCTTCCCCTCCCTCTTCCCTCCATCCATCCTCTCTCTTTCTCTTCTCCCCCCTGTCCTCGTCTCATCTTTGCCCTCCTCATCCCATCTCGTCCACTGTGCCTGTCCCAGGACGACAAAGAGAACCCTTCCTGACTCTGTCCCTTTCCCAGCATTTCATTGGCTGACTCTGGTCACATGCTGCCTGCTGCCTTCTCTGATTGGAGCAGGGGAGACGTGGGGCGTGGTCTCAGCCTGTCCCTTCCACTGCGTGTGTCGAAACCTTTCAGAGTCGCTCAGCACGCTCTGTGCCGACAAGGGCCTTCTGTTTGTGCCCCCGCACGTTGACCGACGCACCGTTGAGCTGCGGTTGGCTGACAACTTCATCACAGAAGTGGGCGGGAATGACTTTGTCAACATGACTGGATTGGTTGATTTGACTCTGTCGAGGAATACCATCCACCTGATCCGACCAATGGCCTTCGCTGACCTGGAGAGTTTGCGCTCACTGCATCTGGATGGTGAGCCAAAACAGTGCTGCTGACATGAACCACTTGGATATTACAATTTGGTTAATTATTAAGATTCAAGTTCATGGAAACACTGAATTAAAAAAATATATTATTTGTATTTGTGTGTCTAGGTAATCGCTTGACAATTCTTGGACCCAGGGACCTCGCAGGTTTGGTCAATCTGCAACACCTGATTGTCAACAACAACCAGCTGATCAAAGTCTCTGTCCAGGCCTTTGACGATTTCTTGCTCACACTGGAAGACCTTGACATGTCCTACAATAACCTCAGGAGGTAAGCTTTTGCCTCTGTTGTGATCACCCATGCGCATCGTGCATTCACACAACTTACTCTGCTCTGCTTTGTTAAGTAGAAACACACTGTACACACTCTGTACTGTAGAACTTCATGTGCTCAGGGCTTGGCCTCAAAAGTATGCTAAAGACACACAGCTCAGCTCCCAACATTTCAAGACACTGTGGAAATGCCTTATATGATCACGCAAGAGTCAGCAAACACAATGAAGAGAAACCAGCTCAAACTGCTGAGGCTTGAAGGAGGGGACTAAAAGCTCAGGAAATTGAAAGTGAATCAATTTTGATGAGGTCCTAATTTTCTTTGACTTCGATTCTGTTAAGATTTGATGAGTGCATGCCTGAGCTCACTCCACTGTGTATTACGACTATTCTATACGGTTCGTCCTTTAGTGCACTGAGTAGTATTCCATTCACCTCTATCTAGGGACAATGGTGACTCTTACAGCAGCTATTCTTCTGGACTAAATAAGTCAGAACAATGATGATTTCTCTATTAATCTCCTATTCTCCTATTCATAGTGTCCCACTGCGTGAATTCAGCAGCTTTTAGCTGCCAGTTCTGATTAAGGTGTTTCATTTGTCTCCTCTACAGGAGCTCTCTGGCTTCTCCTTAACCTCCACCAAGCCATAAGAAAAGTGTAAAGAGTTTTAATGATGCATACATTAACAACTGCTGTTTGCCCTTTGTTGCGGGTTACTGAGGAGTCTTTACACACTCAGATTCACAGTGAGCCGGCAGCACTGATTCTTTCTTACCAAGGTTGAAAATGCTCAAAACTGGAAACAGATCATGACATATGAGAACTTTTTTTAGGTTGGAAAAGAGATTATCCAGGTGGGACCCCACCTGTGTAATTTAATTGTGAAGGAAACTGAGGGACACCTGGTGTGTCCTGCAGCTTAACTTTGTTTAAATACTGCTTTTACCAGACTGTTATAGAACAACCCTGGAACCTGGACAGATCTCATGTGGTTAACTTTCCATATCTTAATTATTGGTCAGCTTCTGCACTACCTCTCCCCTTAAAATCATTAAAATAACTAATTCCATTTATTGCGTTACACAAAGCAATATATTCTCTCCACCAAATGAGCTTTGAATTCAACTTACTAATTTGTGATATTGAGCAGGTTCTCTTTGTGCTCAGCAAAGAGAGCGCTTCAGTGTTTGTCAGATGACACAAAACAAATTTATACTCATTAAACATACATTGTGCTGAAGAAAAAGGCACACCCTGAAACAGAACACAAGATAAGTATAAAAAAATAACAGCATTACTTCACATTTATTCTATTTTGCTGGTTCTCAGTTGTCAGTTTTGACTCACTAATTTGTCCAAAAACAGTTCTTAAGCGAAAGTCTGCACAAAAGGAATACTAAATGACAACAGCAATGGGTCACAGATGGGATTGTTGAAACGCAGAAAAGAGACGGATTGAGAAGGAAAATGAGCATCTGTTGTTGTTGTCTGTCATTGCTATCACCATTAATTAGTCGTTGCTTATTCCGGTTTTCGGCTGCTGGGTAACATAGGAAAGTGCTCAGAACATTGAGAGTAAACTTTGACTGATCTAATAGCAGCATACTCATCCTTCAATCAAGTTAATTTTGTTTACAGTGTCAATGTACCCATGAGGGACACATCAGAGTGATGAATCAGTCTTCATAGCTGCTATTGCTTTCAAGAGATACTCTAATTTCTCCAATCTTAAACAAGAATAAATGTCTATTCATTCAACGAATCTCACCTTAACCTCAAAATATTTCTCTATTTTATTGCTGCAGGGTACCATGGGAGTCTATTCAGAACATGGCCAGCCTGCACACTCTCAACCTGGACCATAACCTGATAGACCACATAGCAGAAGGAGTATTTGGAGAGCTGTATAAGCTTGCAAGGCTGGATATGACCTCCAACAGGCTCCGAACCCTGCCTCCTGATCCCCTCTTTGCAAGGTAGCTCTTAAGCTTCATCTTTTATGTTTCTCTAAGAAGTGGCTTAGTGGAAATATTCTGTGGCAGAAAACACTGCCACAGAGCCACCAAAGTGGTTTTTAACAGGAACGCTTTGGCACTGACACACAGGAAGACAATGTTGGTGTCGCTCCATTCACTATCTTATTATGCATATGTAGAGTATGTACAAACCAGTACAAATCGTTTCACTCCTACCAGTCCACAGTTTTGTTTCCCCCGTTTTGTGCTGTTATCATTTAGAAAGGAGGCAGTGGCTTGTTCCATACTATGCATGGCAAAGAAAGCCAAAGGAGCAAGTGGCTGTGCAGTGAATAAATAAGGACCTTATTAGATTATTGGCTGGTGATACATTTTTCTACTTTGGAAATTATGGTAAGTAATGAGGGCGTTAAAGGAAAGAAAAAAAAATAAGTCAGGGTGCCCAGGTGGTCATAATGTTATGGCTGATCACCGTACGTGGTATTACAGACCCAGTACCATCTTCCCTAAACCTGCTAGGAAGTAAGCTTAACAGAATCCCTGTTTTATTCTTTTTATATTAGCAAACTATTCCAATTTTATTTGCAAAGGAGAGCTTCCAAGGTGCTTGTAACAGCACTACTGCTAAAGTATTGCTCCTGGGTTGGTTTGTAACCGCCTATTATGACCCCTTTTCCAAAATCACTTGTTTCTTATGTTTGGAGCAGCTTGAGCTCTTATAACTTGCTGATGTGAAGCACATTTATTTGTTTTGTTACTTTAAGCATCTCATTTGAATCCTGAACAAATGGCAATTAAAAATGTTCAAATTTAAGTGACAAAAAGGGGGTAAGTTAATGCAATTTTACAAAGCCAAAACAAACTTAATCAGGAATATAGCATTTAAACTTAAGCATTTTAACTCCATTAAGACTTAAAAATTTGTGTTAATAAACTAATAGAGTTTTCTACTGTCATCTTCAGGTCCCAGACAGGTGCCATAAGTCCCACCCCCTACAATGCTGTTATAAGTTTAAATTTTGGTGGGAACCCACTGCACTGCAATTGTGAACTGCTATGGTTACGGCGACTTATCCGTGGAGACGACATGGAGACGTGTGCCACACCTGCTCACCTGGCTGGAAGGTAAACGTCTTCAATTAGTTAATGGATCATTTGTCTAATGTACAAAAGGACATGAACAAATTAGTTTAATTCAACTGTTTATCCTCATCCTTTTAATCAGTGAAGGCTACGTAAATGTCAGGGGAAGCTAAAGTATTGTTATTGTATTGTATTGAATGATGTGTCAAGTCAAACTAAAATCACACAACAGTGTTTCCCAACCTTGTCTCAAGGCCAATCTGTCCTAAAAGTTTTTGCTCTGGCCTGGTTTTAGCACACATCCAATTATGGGCCTCACATGTTATGACACCTCTAATTGGATCATCATGTACGCAAGAATAGAACTGGAGCAAAAACCCGCAGGACAGGTAGGCCTTAAGGACTGAGTTTTGAAACAATGACATGATACTGCCATAGTCATTATTCTGATAACTCAGTGTGTACTACCTGCACCTCTCTGCTCTGCAGTAATTTCCCAGTCTAACCCTGAAGTCAAAAGTATGTAGTGATATAAAAAGAAGAGGAAAATGAGCATCTGTTGGTGTCGTCTGTCATCACTGTCACCATTAATTACTCTTTACTTAGTCCTGTTTTCTGCAGAATAGCATGGGAAATTGTTCAGTCTGTTGTGCGTTACTGAACGAACTGAACTTAAATTGACAGACAAGAGTACATGGATCTTTAGGTTAATGAATGTGCCAAAACCTCCTTGGAAGGATAAAACAAGACAAATCCTGTACTTAACCAAAAAGAGGATTCTGCTATACCCCTTCTCTCACTCTCTGTCATGGGCTTCATCCCTCTTCTCTCCCTTTTTCTCTCAGATATTTCTGGTCAATTCCTGAGGAGGAGTTTACTTGTGAACCACCTCTCATCACCCGTCACACACACAAGCTGTGGGTGCTGGAGGGCCAGCGAGCGACGCTAAAATGCCGTGCCATTGGCGACCCTGAGCCAGTAATCCACTGGGTTTCACCAGATGACCGCATTATTGCGAATTCATCCCGGACCAGCTCCTTCAGCAATGGGACCCTGGATATCTTAGTAACAGTTGCCCGAGATGACGGGGCATACACCTGTATCGCAATAAATGCAGCAGGCGAAGCGACTGCCACTGTGGACCTGAAAATAATCCCTCTGCCTCACCGGGGAGGAGCAGGTGGAAACACAGGGAATAACAACGTGAACACCAAAAACAACAGGAATATGACTAATGGGATTTTACGGACCGATCCGGGCTCTTCGGATATCAGCACAGGGAAAAACGGTGGGATTAACAATGGCGCAGGACGAGGAGAGGTGGAGGATGGGAGAAGAGGTGGAGGTGAGGAAGATGAGGGTGACAGTAGCAGGGCCTCTGAAAGGGAGAGGGCCGATGGAGGGAGCATGGAGGACGACGAGGGGGACGAGGATGAAGGAAGGATGGTCGGAGTACAAGGGGTTACGTCAACCTCAGCTCAGGTCCGATGGGATTTGGGGCGTTTGTCTACAGCTTACGTCGTCTGGATGTATCAAATACAGTACAACTGCACCGCCGATGACACCCTCATCTACAGGTCAGTTCAACTTAACACACACTACTCAATATGCAAAATATTGAGAGCCAATTCCAGTAGTTTAGATACTTGCCAATAGGTCATCACCTTGCAGTAACAACTCCTCTACATGCAACCACAAATAATTTTTTGACTGTCAGTGTCTTCGTCACTCAGAAGGTGGATATCCTGCTTTCATGCAAAACTCCTTAAATATTTATCCATTACAGCATGACACTTCAGTAGTGCAACTGTTCACCTTGTACATAGACGGGTGGATAGCTCAAAGGAAGGATGAATGGGGAGACAGATGAAGGGATAGAGGGGCGAAGGTAGTTAATAATTCATCTCCATCACTGTATGACACTAAAATCCCAACAGGTAGATAGTCAGTGCATATGGATAAGAGCGGAATGGGAGGACAAGTGGATAAATATATAATAAACAGGATTCTGAACTAGAGGAGCTTTTAAAAAATGTGTCAAAGTGTGCCTTGGAACATGAAAACATCTAGATGGTCTGACTCTGAATGCACAACATATCTACAGCAACATTTTGCATGTGCCAGTATTAATGGACAAATATGATAAGCGGCCTTGATGGGACATATCATTTCTAGTTTGAAGTAACATTTAAACCCTCAGTAAGCCATTCCATTTTGCTTTGAAAATCTTTACCCTTCTCTGTCCATGTTTACTCACCATGCGGTCAGAAGAAGAAAAATAATCAAACATTTATAAAGAACAGATTCGAGGTTAAGGGTTGTTCTTGTTATTACAAATTATTTAAGAAACCACTGCCATACTTTGCCATAAAGGTTTAGGCAACACTTTTTAGAAAGAAAAAAAAAGTTTTTTTTTTTGCCCTTTGCAAAGCTGACAATCTTTGGTCACTGTTTCTATGCATTGCTGTGAGCCAATCTGTATACAGCAGCTCTGGGCCTAACAACAAGATTAAAAGGACGAATAAATCAAAGCAAAGGGTTTCTATAAAACCAACCATTTCGTTTTACGTGAAAAATTATGGATCACAAGTTTTTACACTTTCAGTGCTGCACTCTGAAACTCTTAAAAACTAACTACTTAAACATCAACACAAACATGGGTACAGATAGGAAGTAAGAATGAGAATGAGATTAGTCTTGTTTAAAACATGAGTTGGGTTTTAGCTTCTTGATGTACTTGCATGCACAATATTTTTGCATTGTACATGAATTATGCCCTTATTCATTCAAAGAGTTCTGCCAGAGCCTGTACTACTATAGACTGATTGTGGTTGTTGCTACAGAAAAACAGTGGCTGAAACAGTGACAGCAAGATGGAATAAAAGGAGGGAGGATGCTGGGAAGGGACCGTAATCATGGCCTTATTTTTGTTTTGTTTTTTATTCCACTCTGCACTAATGCAGATACTGAATGTAGTTTCCCTCTGATATGATGGTATTAGGCTGAAAGTGATTTTAAGAAGGGGTTAAGGAAGCTAACCGTATGACAGGAAGAGGACAGGGAAGACAAATGGATGGAAAGATGATTGGAAATATGAAAGACTCTGCACAGGTATAAACAGAAGGATTGAGGGAAAGTAAAGAAGGTGGTGAATGGAAAAAATGCAGAAGGTGGAGGAGAAACTAATAGTTTGAGTGATGGATAGAGCCAGAAGGGAAGAACAGGTGAATTTTAAGATAGGAATGGCGCCTTAGAGATTTCAGAGGGTATTGAGGAATAAGGAGAAGATAGAAGTGGGCTTTACCCAAATCACCTTGGGAGAGATTGAGATGAAAGAAGGATGGCTGAAAGGACAGAGAATGACAGACAATAAGGGTGAGAAGAGAGAGGGTTGGGCCCAAATGGTCCTCAAGGAAAAAGCAAGAAAGCAAGGGTGGAGAGAGGGAGGGGAGGTATTTAAATGCATCACTGAAATTGAGTAAGAGAGAAAATGTGTGCATACAACAAAAATACACCTGGGGATGGAAACAGGAAAGAAAGAATGTGGAGGGGAAGAGTGGAAGTTGTAAAAGAGGGAAGTGAAAGAGAGACTGAGAAGAAAAGGAGCCAACAGAAATTTGTGGTAAAAGAAAGAGATAGGTAGAACTCTTTAACAGTTGAAGGAAGAAGAAGAAATGGAGACGGCAATGTGGTGAAAGCCCTGCAGCAAAGCCCTCGGCTGCTATAGGTAGAGGGTTGTTTGGATTAAAAGACAGAGGCGACGAGGTGTCCCATTGAAATGCCACATCAAAATAGACGAGTGCAGATTCTGCACAGTCCCATGACACATTTGTAGCAATTACACATGGAGAACTAATTACATGATTGAATTGAATGAACTGAATGAGATCTTAGCTCCCTCGCTGATCAGCTGCTTTAATTCCTCTACGGAAAATACTCTAATAATAGGGGAGCTGGCTTGCTGCTTAATGGTATCAAGTGAAGGTGTATTATCTCAAATCAAATGAATTCAGAAAGACAAACGGGGATTGCCTCACCTAGAGCTCACAAGTATTGAAACATCTCTGACAAATTTGGAACAGAAACTGAACACTAAGCTTGATAAAGGTAGTATTCATTACAGGGTTGTTGTATTGGATTGCATTAAATTGCACAGATTCTTTATAATATTACTTCAAATCCCAGTTGCCCTGGTTGAATTTAGCTCTTGCAAACAAAAGGGGTGACACGGGTAAAATGTCCTCCACTGAGGGAACAAACTTAAAGAAATAATGGAATAGCAGAAAATGCTGATAGACACAAAGAGACTGACACTGAAGCAAACAGAGGAGAGATAAGCGAGAAAGACAGCCAAGGCAACCAGCGTCACAGGAGAGATGCTGAAATTCAGCAAGGAGGGAGTAAGCGATCTGAAGTTTGACTAAACTCAAAACAAATCACACTGCCAACGAAACAGAGGGAGGGGATGCCTGTCTCAGAGGAGACACAGAAATGTAGTGGCTATCTTAAACGTGAAATTGAGATATAAACTCTGAACCAAATTGGAAAGGAGAAGTATGAGGCTGAAAGAGGAGACAAGAAGTCTGAGGGCTTTGAGGGAGGGAAAGCAGGGAAATCTGTCTCGAAGGACAGATAAAGAGGAAATGGAAGTGGGGCAGCATTTGAAAGGCAGCATACCACAATACAGCCAGTATAGATTTCTATCATGCTATCAAGGTGCCAGTGCCAACCGCAATATCACACCAGCTAGCAAGACTGTGAAGAGAGGAGTCAGCCAAAGGGAGAATGGCTTGTGAATTCAAAAGGAAAGAATAGACGAGTGAGATTTCATGCTACCTATCAGGGATTTGTGTTCATATTTTTTTGTTGTGGTTGTTGTTGTTGCTGCTGCCGCTGCTGCTGTATGAGTGCTTTGGCAGGTGAAAAAACCCCACACCGGCCAAGCTGAATTGAGCCGAGGAAGGGGAGAGAGAAACAGAAAGAGGATTTCAGAATGGAAGGCAAGGAAAGATAGGGAGTATCTAGCCTCCAACAAATATCAAAAAGTGAGCTACATTGTGAGACAGAGGTCTATACCGTATATATAGATTACAGAACAGGAGAGCAAATTGTGTGGCTACCAGATTTAATCATCTTTAAAGGTCAGTTCCACGCTAGACAACACCAGCCTCCATCTTGGTTTAGTTCTGATGGCTTCTGTGACAGTGCCAGGTGGGATGTCGTCCATGTGGCATCCTCTGGGCCCCGCTCACCCTGTCACCCTCAGCTCCCCTGACACTGTCAACTGAGCATTCTTCCTGGAGCTTTGCCACAATGTTACAGTACCACTACTTTGATTTGATCCTAAAAAAATATCCTTTATTCTCTAACGTGAAAAGCTAAGGATTTCCGAAGGATGCTGCTTGAATGTGAGCAATTACCAAATTGGCATGTTTTTCTTGCCCACATATGGGTACAGCCTACCTGAAGGACAAAGAACAGGAGAAAGAATGTCCCTCCATGTTAATGAGGCAGCATTTGTAAAGCGACCTCTGTGGTACCATCTGTTAAAAATGCAATGACTTTTCAGCAAGATTTCTAGTTTCGTACAAAAAATTCTCCTTTACAGGGCCATGCATGAAGGCATGAGCTAAAGAGATCAGTTGTAAACCACCAGAGGACATACAGCCCATCTGCCTAACAAAACATGCATCATGGTGAAGCTGGTGATGTTAAGACTTTGTTGAGCTATGTCAGAAACATGTTGATCCTGTGGTAGTTACTAAATATACTGTAAGGTGTTATTTTGTCCCCTGTATATACATATTAAGGGTAGACAACAACGCCATAAAATACAGTGTTGAGTTATCACCAAGTAAGTAGTGCACAACACCAAAGCTTAACATGAATATTACAGGACTACTTTGTAAAAATTGCATTACTGTACGGTATAGATGTCATTGAGTCCAACCTCTGTGTGTACACTGAAGCTGAAATACATTATTCAATACCTCTGAATAATACAAGATGCAGTCTGTTGCTTTATATTGCACCACTGATGTTTTTTTTAAGCATATGGATGGAGCTTTCCTGATGTGATGGACGTTTGCAATCATTTATGAATCACTGGTACATAAGGTATGCCAGTGGGGGCATTTGTATGACACTTGTACATAGTGGAGGCAAAAGTTTCTTATTAAGTTCAGAAGTCTTCGGAGAGTGAAGGCAGGAGTGTAAGGGCTTTGACAATTTTCACAATTTCGCCATAGTCACAACAGGATCAACCTTCCTGCTGGGCACTCAAAGTGCCAAGTTTGACACAGAATTTAATGGGAACAGAAATGATCACAGGGACAGGAAGAGTTGGAGAGAAGTTGGAGAGAAAATCATGCAGAGTTTAAGAAATAATGAGAATAATGAAAGTCGAGTCTCAGAAAAAGGACACACAATCAAAACGGACAGGGTGAGAGTTAGACAGTCATAGGAAAGGTGCATGCTGAGACATAGACGTATGAGAACAGGGGTAATGAGTCACAAAGGAGAGGGAAATGAAAATATTAAAGAAATAGAACCTGCAAATTAGATGCATGACAATACCACTCATTTGCTGCCACTAATTATACAGGATATTTGACTAATATTTGACACAGAGTACTGAACTGCTCTATAAATATATAGAGTTTAAAAATACATGTTGGATGTTTGCTTGACTGAACCAAACTTTGTGGTACACTGTTTAAACTACTTTCTTCCACTGCCAAAATCAAACAGCGTTCATTTTTAAGTCATGTTACATTACGCTCTTTGTATTGTACAATATGATAGTGCTGGGGAAACTAATATGAGCATCTTATTTTAGCCCTGTATGAGCCTGCTAACCAATACAAGACATCACACAAGAAACAAGATAAGTGCATTTGCTGACACAGGGATAGATAAGGATGTAAGGAGCGATATAACAGTGGGGCAGGGAAGAGGCGTTAAGAGACAAAGATTGAGAAGGAGGGAGGAAGGAAGAAAGAACAAGGACTTAATCAGCCAAAAGGATGGAGGGAAGGAAGGGAGATAGGGGAGGGACAAAATGGGGTTGAGAGTTGTATCCCAGGGGCAGATGTAATTAAGTGTTAAACTACTGTGTCAATACATGTGTCAACTTGCATCAGAGGCAGAGGAAGGAAGGGAAAGAGAAAGGGTCACCACTCAATACATAAGTCAACGAATATTATACTGTAGGTTCAGAAGAAGGAGGAGAGTGAGTAAGGGAGGAAGAGAGGGATAGACAGTGGGATTCATACTACCTTTTATTATGTGATTAAAATAAAATGAAATGAGGGGAGAAAGACAAATACTGGGGGATTGAAGAAGGAGGTCATAAAAAAAGGAGCGGGAATGAGAGCAAAAACAACTGAATCAGGCGGTGCGGGGAAATCAGGCCAAATGAGGGAGAGCCGAGTGAGAAGGATAGATTAAGGAAAGCGAAAAGACAGAAGGAGGGATGAAACAAAATCCAGTGGGGAGGGGTAAAAAAAGAGTGACAGAGAGACAGATCAAGGAAAACAGAAGAAGAGATCAGAAAAAATTGAGGGAGACAGCCAACGAGACAGTAAACAGTCCGACGAATCAAGACCAAAAATGGGAGGAAAGGGTTAACGAACAAAAGACATGACATGGGAAAAAAAAGGAAACGAGGGCAGTATAGATGTCAGCCAGAAAAGGAGATAATTGCTTTGTTGTTCCTCCTCGACACACTCTCTCTCTCTCTCTCTCTCTCTCTCTGTGTCCAATCTTGTCTGGTGTCAGACCACCAGACTTGGTAATGCAGATAGAAGAAATGAGACAGCGAAAGAAGAGAAAAAGAAAGATGAGAAGGGGGGGAGACAGGATTCTACCACTCTTCTCTCTTTGCTATCTTTGCTATCACTCTTTTCTTTTCCTCTCTCCCTCTCTCTAGTGCCTTCTCCTCCTCTCCCGGGTACTAATAATTACTCGTTTCTGTGTCACCAGCTTGAACAAAGCACTCCCTTGTCTCTTTCACTTTCTCCCCATGTCTGTGTATGTGCGCGCCTTTGCAGGGTTTAACCATAATTAGAAGCAAAGAGACATACACACACTTGGTGTGTTGTTCAGAGCACAATGCCAGTGTCTGCAAATACAGGGATAGTAATGAGAACAACACCCCTGCCTCTTGTACATAACCATTCAATCAATCAATTCATTTTATTTCAGACCAGTAGTCCAAGTTAAGTGCAGTGCACTTTATATTTATGAACACACAGTCTCAGGAGCACTGAGGATTTAGGTGACTATCATTTAATATTTCCATGATGTGTATGCACATCTCAGAGCTGTACATTTGCAGGTACATATGACAATAAGCATGTAAATATGGTTAAGAATGCATAATGCAGTGAGTGGTAGAGATTTAGCATATCAAAGATGCATGCGTTTATGAATGCGTTCGGGGGTCTTCCATGTATATTTCAGTGAATTTGCTTGCCTATTTCTTTCACTGCCACTGTGGCAAAAACAACTAGAGAGGTGATTCACGATCTCATAAGGGAGGGAGAGGTGGTGGGGCGGAGAAGAAGAGTGGTGATATAGAGAGGGGAGGGAGGATGAGAAATATAAGATGAGGGTAAATGGAGAGGAGACAGATAAAAAGGAAGAGAGGAGGAGGAGAAGGAGGAGGGAGGAGGGAGGAGCAGAAGCAGCTGGTGAGGAGAGAGGAGAGGAGTGACCTTGGATGCTAAATAATGGTACACGGTTATAGCTGTGGCTAATAGAGACATAACGCAGTGACTGAGAAAAGGAGAGAGGCTAGGAGGTCAGGTAGAGCCCAATGAGAATTGCCAACGGATTTGCGGTGAGTAGATCTGATTGGCTGGGGAAATACAGAAGAGGTAAAAGAGACAGAGTAGCAAAGAAGGAGAAGAGATGTACAGAGGGAATGAATATAAATAAAAATGTAAGTCAAATTGTAAGAAAGGTACCAAGAAAGAGGTCGGACATGGGACACCACTGCAGATTTAGGTAAAGGGAAAGAAAAGATGGGCAATTTTAAAGCTTTGAAAAGGGCAGAGGACATGGGGAGATAAGAGCGAGGGACTGATCAGCAAAAAAGAAGGAAATCTGTTCAAGGATGGATGGTAAAAGAATAAGGAGGATAAATTGAGGGAGAGAGGACCAAAAAGAGTTGAAAAGAAGGATGGAAGGAAGGATGGAGGATAGAGTGAATAAAAGGAAGGGGTAATGAATGACAGGATTAGAAAAACTATTCAAGGATTCACTCAAGGTGTGTACACAGTATGTGTGTGAGTCATGGTGACACAATGGAAAACCAATTGAATAGTTTGAAGCCTTTGTATTATACACTCATTTAGTTGTTTTATGTTAATCCACATACATACACAAATGTATTTGGTGCAGTATACTTCCTGGTGCAACCTTATATCAGGAAAGGGATTCATCACAAATATTGCTTGTATAGGACTTTGGAAATACAGTTTGTTTTTTAGCAGTGAATCCTACAAAGAATGCAACAGTATATCTGCAGTATTAATCAAATTGAGGCACTGTGCAACATGGGGAAAGAGGGGAAAAGGACATGAGAAACCAGTACATGTTAACATGGCAGTGAATCAAAGTAAGAGAAAACCCATTTAAATATAACCTTTGTTAAAGAGAACCAGCCCCTCAGCTGAGTAAACAACTCCCCACAGTGATGGTCAAATCTCTCTGCCTCACAGGTTCTATCAATTATACACAGACACATACAGGCTCTGGATGAACCGACGCCACTGTAATATTTTCCAGGGCCTTTTATAAGCCTATAAAATGACCAAGGATTTTTATTCAGAAACAGAGGCAGTGGTACCATTATGAGTACTGCTTCTTGCATATTTCATATCTGATTGATCACCTCAATGTCTTTACTAGTGGACTTTACAGGGGCAATTCACAATCCCCCAGTGTGGCTGAATGGCCAGGACAGGCTTTCAATTTCGGTTTTCATTCCTGAGGTATTTCACTGTAATGCTTTGGTTTGATTTGACTTCTTAAGATGCCTTACTCTTTGCTGTAGGAATATAAAACGTACTTACTCAAAATCTTCATTTCTTTCCCAATCTTAGTTACTGCTCTATGGTTTTGGCCTTGCAGTACAGTCAGTGCATAATTTCACAGAGCTGCCTGACACCAAGTAGAAGTTCTTTGAAGTGAAGACATTAGTTCAAGGAGACATTCAAACTTATTCAACTACTACAAGAGTAAGAATGCAACTATTGCACCATTTTCTGGGGCATTACAGCAAACTGGCTTAAGTAAACCCTTTTCTGTTACCATTTAAATGTCGACTATGCTGTAGATTTATTGTTTTATGGTTAAATTTTGTAATCTTGTTTAGAATCTGCTGTGATCCAACAAGACGATTCATGTCAGTGTTTGTTGTTAAAAGGAGATGGCTGATATGAATGGGAAATTAATCCAGTGAAGTTGACTGGTCATGAAAACAGAGCATTTAAATGTGTAGAAACTGCATGAAGAGATGCTTTCACTAGAAGTACTGCACTGTTGAGCCAAATAATGAGTCTTTGCCATGGTAACACACACCTGGTCCCTAAGCTGCCCAGCGCGGAGAATGAGTTAATTGGTGAATTTGTGACACTGTCAGAAAGCAGTCTATAGCAACCTCATGACCACTGGATGAGGGTGATTTTAATGAGAATGCCCCATGTGTCTATTGAGATTATACTGGGATTTGGAATGTCAGAGTGCATTGTAATTCCTTATCAAATCATACTGAGCTTTTGTTGGAAATTAGAAGTTTGGAGGTATTTCTGTGCCGATGCACTTCAGGAGATTTGCTAAGGTGGCGTAACTGAGTTGGCAACACGCTGTTCTTTGCAAAAAAAACCTTTTTAATCCTAAATTATAGCTGTGCAATAGTTGATATTCTGGGCATTTGTTCAGAAAAATTCATGTTTAAGCCTTGAGAAAGCAGTGAAAATCAGTGATCAATATTCCCACTTAGTAGGACTGAAACCCAAATCCATGTGCCTGCCCCTTGCTAGCCTTGAGTAGGCCTCCTTTTTTTGTTTCCCAGCTATTTTAGCATTATTCAAAACACCTAAAGGCACATTGTCAGGCTGATTCCATTTGAAAAACTTAAGTAACAGCAGCTAAACTACACCCAATCGAAAACTAAAGACAAACAAGTAGGCTAAATTGTTGCTGTCCTTGGTCTCTTTATTTTGAATGCATTTTAATGTAGACTAAGGTTAGGGGCCTTCTGCAGTGGCTCTGCTGGTGTCTGAATCACGCTAGATGGCATTTATAGGATGTAGCTCAAGTCTGAAGGGAGCTGGAATGGTTAGCAGACGGTACAAATAAGCCCTTTGATGTAGTGAGAAATGGGAGGGAAAAGAGGAAATGGGAGAAACAGAATGCAGGAGAGGAAAGGAAAAAAAAATCACTGACAAAATATTCATGGTAGTAACACAAAAATACACAACCACATGCTTGCCCACACAACAGGGTTGAACAGTGAGGGTAAAGTCATACCCATCAGCGACAGACACTTGAGCTGTGCTACAGTCTCCCACACACACACTTTATCCAAACATGTCACATACACAAACCCACAGACATGAAAATACAGATTTCTATTCTAATGTCATAAATACTAACATATAAAATGAACACACGCTGAAACAAACACATACAACTTATGTAAAGCCTGTGCCCCTCCATTCTCATCACCACCTCGCTTTATTGTTTTCCCCCCTCTCTCTGTCTCTCTATTGTTCACCTCTCCCCTGTTTGTTAGTTCTAACAGCTGCTCGAACACTTAAAATGAGGACACATTCAAAGCACTTCTCCCTTTATTATCCCACGCAAGCACTCACACGCAGTTGTGGTCAAAATACAAAACACACCCTCACTTGTGATGACAATACATTGACACATTCATTTCCTATAAAGTCTAAAAAAAACACAAAATGTCCCAGCTTTACTGTAATCCAAACCCTGACCGTTAAACCTAAAATGGCCTCGTTTTTTTTTTTTTTTTTAAATGTGAGGTCCCACAAAATGGCTTGACGTTTGCTTCTCGCAGGGATTCAAGTACAAGCACACACACATACACACATCCCTGCACTCCGAATGAGCAGACAGAGTTCTCTTTTCATGTTCCCTGGGCGCGCTCTCCATCAATAGCCTCATTTTGCCTCTCCCCCCCTACTGCAGTATCCACTCCTGCGCTGGTTCTAGCAATCCTTTCTCCCCTCCTTTCCTGTGCTTCTTTTCCAATATTCAACCCTTTCTCCTTAGTTCCACAATAGTCCGAATATTCAGGCTAGGCTTCGAGTTACTGCAGACATTTTATGTTTCACTACACATCCTGTGCACAGCATGCTTGTTTATTTAACTGAGCTCTACTTTTTTTTCTTTTATCTCTCTTTAGAATTCTACCATCGACCAGTGACCGCTTCCTGTTGAAGAACTTGGTTTCCGGTGTGGACTATAACCTGTGTGTGCTGGCTATTTTTGATGATACAATCACATCATTAGCTGCAACAAAAGTCTTGGGCTGTGCCACATTCTCCACCAAGGATGTTTACCCAGCATGCCGCTCTCTCCAAGCCCATTTCCTGGGCGGGACACTCACCATATTGGTTGGCGGTGTAGTTGTTGTCACCCTACTCGTGTTCACTGTGGCGCTCATGGTTCGCCATCGTGTTTGCAATCATGGTGACCACATGATATGCCACAACAGCAACACTGAGGCAGGAGGCGGGGCCTGCTGTCAGGGTGGAGGTGTAGGGAGCGGGGACAAAGGGGGAAACAGTAGCGGATGCTACCAATCAAATGGTTCCGGGGACATGATGATGGTGGTCCTGCCCAACGGTCTGCCTTCCAAGAGAGGAGGGGAGAAAGACAAGGAGAAGGACAAGGACAAGGACAAGGTGAAGGAGAAGGAGAAGGAAAAGGAGAAGGAAGCGGCTGATTCTGCTTCCTCTCTGCCCCCAAAACTACCACCTAAGCCCAGGCCCAAACCTAAAGTCAACCTGGAGCAGTTTCTTTCAGCTGGGGGAGTAGTTTCCACGACGACAGGGGCTGGAGGAGAGATGGCATTGGTGGTGAGGCAAAGGAAGCTAGAGAAGGCACCCCCATACACCCTTGACAGTGACAGAACTCCCCTCTACTACTCCCCTTCCCCACCATCCACCCTGCCCCGTCAGTCACACTCCAGGGACCGCCCGAAACCCCGTCTGGAGCGAGAACTGACCAATCGTGCCAGTTTCTCTCTGGCTGCACCCTTGAGAGACTCAGAGTTGTTGGACTGGAGAATCACTCCCCGAGGAAGGGACAAATGGAACTCCTCACAGGCTTATCAGAGCCCTCTATCACCTCTAAGCCCTGCTTGCGGGACTGTTAGCAAACGGCGGCACTCGCTTGATATGGGCTCCTCTGTTGCCCTAGCGACCGATGCTGCAGCGACTGTTGCCAAGCGCTATGGTGCCGTCAGTTACGCCAAGCGGCTGAGTGTGATCTGGACGAGGCGGAGCCAGTCGCTTCATGGAATGCTGGTGCAGTGCGCCTCGACAACGAGCACAACATCTTCGACGACCAGCGATGAGGCCGAAAATGCCGGGGGCTTTGGGCCGCGCTGCGAGTTCCAAAGGGGGTACATCCACGCTTATAACACCACCAACTCCAACTCCAACAGTGGGAGTACTACAGGGAAAGCAAGCAGTGTTAAAGACAGGGGGAGGGAAAAAGGGAAAGACGGAAGGAGTGTTGAAGAGCTGGAGGAAAGTGTTGTGTAGGGGATAGTGGAACAGAATAAAAAAAGTTAAGAAAGATAAAGGGTTCTGTGAGAGGGCACGGGAGTGAATGGGATCTTGATTTGAGGAGGGCAAAGAGGTGGAGTCAGGGGAGAAATTGAGGGTGCAGGAAAGGGAAGATGAAGTGATTGCAGATGAGGAAGAGAAGGTTGTGAGTTCAGAGGAAGGGAGAAGACTAAAATTGACTTAAGTCTCACTTGTGTAGCTCCTTGATTTGCCCTGGGAGAAGTCAAGAAAAATGGAGAGGAGAGAGGAAAGTGTACCTGGAAGTGAGGTGAAGATTTTTAAGAGGCCCTTTACAGCTGACCCAAAGAGTGATGGGTGGAAAAATAAGTGGGAAAAGAGATGTGACAGGAAAATCGGGCGAGCAGGAGAAACTTAACAGGTGCCAGTTTTAAAGTGGTCTTTAAATATTCAAGGCTGAGCTCAAGCCCATTGAGGGATACGAGATGGAAGAGAAAGTAGTAACACAAAAACAAAACTTAGAAAAAAGACAAAGAGTGACAGTTGTAAGAACAGACAACGGGAGTGATATATATAGTCACAGAGGGAGAGACGTAATCAAACGGGAAAACATCAATAGAGAAACAAAAGAAAGGATACATAACAGAGACCGAGATGGCGTGAGCTCAGCGTGGATCTCAGTAAAGCCTATACACTAATAGAACCAGGCTCTTGCTAACACTTCAACTCTCCAGGGCTCAGCCCCCACAACACCACAAGGGTTTACACTGGATCAAAAACAACACAACCGGTAATACTGGAGAAACACTCTGACAAAAATACTACAGTAAAAAAGATTTGGATGATATAGTCCTGCTTTGTTATCTTGTTTTTTGGCTCCAACACTGACGGCCATTTTGAAACTCTTTTCCAAAACACAATGAATGTGACTTTTATGTGTCCTCTGTGGCTGGACAATGATTTTGGCTTGCCGTGCCTGCAGATTATGGGAGCATAAATACCGAGCCGGGTGCATTGGACATGATCAATCGATACGAGCTGGAAAGAGCGAGTGGAGCACAGACATTATTAAAAGAAAGACATTGGGATTACAATGGAGTCGATATGGATTACAAAATGGAGATGGGGTGTATGATGGAACATGTGCGCGTATGCATTTTTGAAAGACAAGATCATATTGGAAGTCGGATGATAACGGACAAACAAATGAATAATGCTAATGGGTGCATAAGTGTGCATGCATTGATGGCTCAGAGGCAAGATATGTGTATGTGAGTGCACACATATGAATGTTTGTGCGAAGCAATCCAGTCAACCAGACTCCATGTGTGTTTAATAAGGTTTAGCGCTTTCTGAACATGCTATAAATGGAATAAATCTAGAAAATGTGAGATCGGTGTTGGTCTAAAGTTCCGCCCCAAGTGAGGTAAGATCGAAATGTTTAAAGACATTTTCACCAACCAGAATAACATCACTAGTTCCATGGTCAGAAAGTGGCAACCGTTAAGGGGGAATCGAAATTTCAAATAAATTTTTTGTGACTTCAGACTCCTTAATGCCACATGGATTCACTTTAAATCCAAACAGTGAATGTTTTCAGAAAGGAAGCAGTTTTAAAAAAAATGACAGAACCATTATGGAAGCCACTTACAAATATAAACTCTTCATCGGAAGACTTTGATAAACTTATAATGGGACAACTGATCCACTGGCACAGACCACAGAGACTTCTATTAAAGAGAAAAAATGAAAAGAGAAAACTTGAAAGTACATATATATAGTATATATATATAAAATGATGTTACTTGTCGCACCATGTGTTTCTGTTTTTCAAAGTTTTCTGGGGAATGATGTTAGGATCAAATACAAAATATAAAATGTGTGATTTTTTGTTTTAGACAAAAAATCTTCATGATTAGAACAGAAAAATTTACATTATAACTAGGCAGAAAAATAAAGATCAAAACAGACATTAAAAAAGCACACAGCACAAAACATGCAAACCGGCAAGCACACACACCCCAAAAGACAGACACACAAACAGATGCCTATAAAACAGAGCCAATTACATCAATAACTATGACTTTTAACAATTACTGTTGTTTCCTTTCTGTTTTTATTTCATTTTTGCCAAAGTCAATATTGTTCTCTGGACTTGATATAAATAATAAAAATTACATGTATGGAACAGAGGTGGACTCATTAACATAAGGGAGTAAGTTGTGTGTCATGTATGTGTGCATGTGTGTTCACAGATGTATTTTGCATTTTGCACAAAAGCACATAATGTATGTGTGTGAAGAATTCTCAGAATTACATTAATTGTCTTTGTCACTGTAGTTTAGTACATCAAGTGCCTAAACCAGATTTTAAGACAATTAAGTGCTATTTAAAACAGCAATCAATTATTAATTTGAGGAATAAGATGCTAGCTCTTTGGTCGAATGACTCAAGGTAAACTTATGAGTTAGAGAAGCTTGTGTGGCAAAATTGAGCAGTGTAGTGTTAGATTGGAAGCAATGGGTAAAGTAACCATTTTTGAGGTAATTAAAAACAGCCTACAAGACAGTTAGAAGATGGGGTGAGAGAACAATGCATAAAAAAGAAGCAAACTGAAGAAAAGAGGGAGATCAATAGTTCCAGTAACAGATGGAAATGCATTTAGAAAGACAAAGAGATACGAGTAAACAAGACTTAACACAGCAGATTTGATATGACACAGAATGGGAAAGAAAGCTGAAGTGACAACAAACAGAGAGAGAGAGAACAAGAACTAAAAGCTGTCAGACTAATGGATCATGATTGTTATTATCAACCATATCTGCTTGTTTCAGACAGTCTATTGTAAAACATTACAAGGTACCTTCACTGCTACCTGGAGCTGAGTTAAAACTAATTTAGCAGCAAAGCAAAGATGTAAGCAGGCAGAACTCTGCAACTGAACATAGCTAATTAAAACTTTTAAAAATATTGTGCAAAAGTAAATTGGAAAACATGAACACCAAAACATCCATTCATCCATTTTCTTTATCTGGGTAACGGTGGCAACAGGTAAAACACGGTAGCCCAGACTTACTTTTCCCTAGCCACAGCATCTAGCTGTTACTGGGGTATCCTAAGGAATACCTGGGCTAGATGGGAAATATAATCCTACCGGCATCTCGGGTTTGCCTTTGGTTCTCTCCCTGTGGATGCACCCAGAATTACCTCAACAGGGAGGCATATGTAAGGCAGGAACCAAAACAGTCAGCTGGAAGGGGCTGAATGTGCTTAGGCTGCAGTGACGGAGCTACAAATATCCAAGGGGGGCAACGAGGGGGTGGGAACAAAAGTACTGGAAAGTGGCAGTGTAGTTGAAAATACGGAAATTGAGACCATTTGATGGGACGCTCCCCAATGGTGCATTCTCGTAGCATTCCTAATAATCTGACAAAAACATGAGGAGAAATCAATCAAAAGCTGCATTGTCTTTCATGGACCCTCCTCTGGTACCAGGCAGTAAGAAAACATCACCTCTACTCGCAGACTGAGATAAAAAAAAGTGTCTTTTTACTTCACTCATCTAACTCTCTTCTCACATGTTTTCATTTTCTCTTGAGCCCTTTGCAGACACTGCTTAATGCCCACAACAGAGTGTGTGAAAGATGTGGAGAGAGAGGGGAATGTGAGAATGCTGACACACCTAGAGATGGACAAATAGATGATGATGAGCAAGGGAAAAAAGGGAGAGAAGTGAGGGAAGGGGGAGCCTCTACCTTTTAGTGTGTGTGTGTGTGTGTATTTTTTGATGTGTGTGAGTTTTTCTCATGTAAGCACTTTGCCACAAGTTATTAGCAGGAAGACAAAAGATCTTTAAACCACAAAAGGAAAAGGGTCAAATGGGACTGCATAACGTGTGTGGTGTGAAAAGGGAAAACACACTACCGAGTAGTAAACAGTGTCCTAATTTGATGCAATCAACAGTGACACCAGAGGAAATAAAGAAGAGTATGTGTGTATGTATGTGTGCATGTGTGTGTGTCTCTGGACATCAGGTTAGAGGGCAATTTGATGTGAAACTCATAAGTGGCCACATTAAAAACAGGGCTGAGTCTGTGCTACAGTCACCTTTGAGAAGTACAGAGTCAGTGTGTGTGTGTTTTTGTGCGTGTGTGCATCTTATGTGTGACGGCAGGAACTAAACACAGTACAGACATCCCCCCCCACCCCACCCCTGCTTACTTTGCGAGAGAAAACCTTGGCCAAATTTGATAATTACTAAAAAATGCTGTAGTAACGTGCAGGCCACTCCATTCCACCTTTTCAACACACACACACGATACACAGTTACACAACCACACACATCTACACATACACCACACACGAGCACACACATCATCTCTTAAGAAAATCCTTTGTGGCAGTGGTGTGGTGTGGATGGGTTGGTCTTGAAACGGCCATGTCGTTCTTTGAGCAAACCTCCTTCTTGGACGAGTTGCAGTTTATGATTCCAATGGTATGAGCATTTCCCGTGCAGGAATCTGCTGTGGGTAACTGCTGAATCTGCAGATGCATCTGGAGCTCAGACCTCCTTGCACTAGAGAACCGTTACCAGTCCAGGTTCTGCAACATACAGAATCGCACATAATACGAAAAGAATAGAGACGAGTCTAAGCAGCTCCCATTTGGTCTAGGACTATTAGTCTTGAAATTACTTGTCCGAACTCTTTTGAGTAAAGTACTGTAAAAAGCCCAGTACAATGAGGGATTGAAAAAAATACAAAATGAACTGAATTAGGTCCTGTTGAGAGTCTGGTCTTTAGAACATTGAATTATTCCTCTTTGGAGATGTCCTG
>NW_023339984.1:6332873-6333003 GCF_004916995.1 Morone saxatilis | reverse complement strand
GAACACCCCCCCACCCCCCACCCCTGCTTTCTTTGCCGAAGGCAAAACCCTGGCCCAATTTGACTAATTACTAAAAAATGCTGAGTAACGTGCAGGCACACTCATCCACCTTTTCACACACACACACACA
>NW_023339984.1:6327097-6332736 GCF_004916995.1 Morone saxatilis | reverse complement strand
CACACATACATACACACACACCAAGATAACCTTGTGGCAGTGGTGTGTGTGTGCATGTGTTTGTCTTGAAAGGCCATGTCTTCTTGAAGCCAAACCTCCTCTGACATTTGCAGTTATGATCAAGGTATGATGCATTTCCCTGCAGTCTGCTGAGTAACTGCTGACTCAGGATGCATCGGGACTCAGCACCTCCTGCACTAGAAACCAGTTACACCAGTTCTGCAACATACAGAATGCGCCATAATAGAAAAAGAATAGAGATCAGTCTAAGCAGCTCCATGGCAACTATAGTCTGAAATTATTTGCCGAACTCTTTTGATAAAGTACTTAAAGCAGTACACTAGATGAAAAAATACAAAAGAACTGAATAGACCTCAGCTCTAAGAGATAATCCCTGGGTTCCTTTAAAACATGACTCAACCTTCTATAACTGGGCAGAGGCACAAAACTGATTTAATAAGTCCAGACGTTGTGACTTGCAGCGAACACAATGCAACTGACGAAGAACTGCAATCATTTTGTAGAGGAGGAATAAAAAACATCATACAGGGATTAATACATTACAGTATAATAAAACACATGCAATTTAAGCTCTCATGGTAAATGCTCTGACATTCCACAGGGACAAAGTAAGATTTCAATTTATTTAATTAATACTTTAAATAATATTTATAGCATCAACACACCAACCTCAAATAAAAATGTGTGGGCAACAGAAAGCAATAGATTACAATTGTGAGGCTAAGAGAAAGTGCTGGCCATGTAGAAAACATATATTTATTTCTATGATAATGTCTGAATTCATCATCTATTTAGTACATACAGCCACAAATATGTAACACATTTAAAAGTGACGTGAATTTAAAATGTAGTAAATTTACAGGAACAATTAAACAAAACTTAAGAATGTATTTGAGAGGATAAAAATAGTGTTAGTCAAAAAACAACAACTTTGCTTCACTTTAAGAAAAGGTAAGCATGTAATCTGGTTATGAGTGCACCACAGCTGCGCCATTTTATTTTGTCACTTTGAAATTCATGAACATGGCAGGAAACCTTTACAGTAAATTTAGAGACTCCATTTTTAGATTTCGCCTGCTTGATAAAATGCCATTTTACCATTTTTAACTACACTGTTCTTTGGACTTGACAGCTCTGATTGTGTCCCCGTATGAGGTATGGAGCCTCATACACCGCTATTGTTGTATAATGAAAATGATGTAATGTAGCGCCATTTTGACAGGCTACTTCAAATTTAATACCTATCTTGAACATTAAACATATAGAATCCATGACCACCTAGACACTAATCACTGTTTCTGTCTTCTATGATATATTACCTTACTATCAGATTTGAAAGGATTCCCTGAGGATATTTATGTACTAATTTAAAGCATGCAGACCCTTTTACCTGCATGGTTAGGGTTAGTGGAGGTAAAGACATACGCCAGTTCATCATATGTCCTATTTCATAGTGTAACTCACTCCTCAACATCTCAGCATAGCATGGAGAAGATGAGAGAGAGTCAGGGAAGAGGATTGAAAGATGAGAAGATAGAAGTACAGAGATAGCAGAGGAGAGATAAAAAGATTGATTGGATATAGAAGAGCAAAGAGAAGGAGATCGATGGAGGAAGTGAGGAAGAGAAGTGGAATACTACAGCAGCAGAGGGGAGGAGAATAATCACTGGTCTTATCTAAATACAGGATAAAGAGAACAAGCTTTTTTTCTTAATCTACTTTTTTTTTTTGTTGTTGCTAGAACTGCTGACCGATACTGGACAGAAAGCCAGCGTCCAATTCGTGCAAAACTGATACCTTCAAATTAGGATTTTTATTTAAAAAAAATCAGCACTACAGATGCCATAGACCCCAACGTCTCTATATAATGTGTTTAATTACGCCAAGGTAGCAGAGTTTATTTGATAATGAGATGCTACACAGAGCAGCTTTAAAAAAAGGAACAGATGTGGGAAGAGATGGCAGAGAAGTTCTAAAATAAAAAGACTGAGCCTCCTGCCAGGCTCTACCTTTGTGCATGGCTTCCTTTCTTTTTCCTCTCTGTCTTCCTCTCACTGTCTCTCCACAATCTTTAATTTAGCCTTCTATCTAATTTGCTCTCTCCTTCACCTCCACTGACTTCTCATTCAATTCTTTGTCGGCTGCATTCGCTCTAATCTCCACTTCTCTCTGACCTACCTGCTCTCTTGCGCTTCTGTCCTTGTCCATCTCTATTTGATGTTTTTCATTCCTTTTCTCCTTTCCTCCCCACTTTGGCCTCTATTTTCTAATTTTCCCTTCCATTTCTCCCTTTCAACAGCTGCATTTTAAAGTTATTGCACTGGCCTCCCAGATACTGGCTTCAGTTATGACATGTATTCAATGGTAAATATCAGGCAATGCTTAGTGACTTGGTCGATTCCAAGAAGAGAAAGTAAAATTCTGATTTCAATGAAAAAATCTTAATGTAGCAACCTAATTTTGATGCTGAAAAAGAATTAAAAAAATTCCATTCAGCAGCTCTCTTATTCACCTCTGCTGTCACTCTTCAAAGCCATCTTCCCTCCTTGTCCTCTCTAATTCTCTCTTTGTCTGTCCATATTGAATTCTTAAATATTCTTCTGCAATCTGTTTAGAAAATAAACCTATTCAGGTTTCATGTTCGTCCCATCACTGAGAAAACCCCAGGAAAGGGACATTTGACCTCTGCTAGATGCCTTTTCCAGTGTGCCCTGCACCATTATGAATGCCCATGTTTTGTTTTGTTTTCATCCCAGTTGGACGGGAAGCCCTCCAGCAGTATCAGTGTCACCTTGCCCTTCTAACCTAGCTATTGAACTACACACGGAATGGGATATCCAACCATGGCAGTGTCACTAAATGTTTTACCAATTGAGCTACAGGATGTGATCTGCAGGATGTGATCTGCTTCTCACACTGCTGAATGGACAGGCTCAGTGGGAGCTGTAAAGTGGTCAGCCATTGAAAGTATATGACTTGTATTTGTTAGAAGGGAGTAGGTGTTTACAAAGCCTTGGGCCTCATTCATGAAATATTTGTATGTACTGAATCTTTAATCCGCAAACCAACACACACAAATCCCAGTTGCATCATTTGATTTTTTTAAGCATGCGGATGAGGTGGAACAAGCTGAAAACAACAACAACAATGACATCACCTTATGAAGCTGTTATGGAGAATGTGTTCACAAACAGCTACTTAGACATCCAGCAGGCACAGACAAATATAAGCCTTCATGTTTTTGTCAAACTGCGGGATGTAAGTCCAACATTCGCTCTTTCTCTAACTCTGTTTTAGTTTTGCTTAGGAAATATCTGGCTCTTTAGCTGCTAAATGCGCCACTATGTTTACAACCTTGTAGCTAACTTTGTCTCTTTGCTCAGGCAGGTAACCTGAAACCAGGTGAATCAAAGTTGTTTGGAAACGAACAAAAACAAAATAATGAGCTAAACATGGCAAAAAGGCAGCAAAACTGAGAGGAACTATAGAGTGAGTGATTTCTGTCTGTGTCTGAATCACACTTTTCATTGTCAACTGTTCAACTGTTCAACTGTTTGTGTCTTTAACATATCTGGCAAAATATAGGACACAAAATAGTTAATAAAGTGATTCATATTAAACGGTGCATGCTGAAATTAAGGGGTAATTTTGCACACTACAATATACCTGACCTTGATACCTGTTATCTGGAGTTTTATAATGTAATCGATTGCCAGTAGGCCAATACTGAATGGAAACTATTCCGATTATAGATTCAAAGAGCCCCTAATCTGTCTCCCTCTTGAAGTCCTAATATGACTGACAGCCAACACACATTTTAAAATCAAACCAGTTTTTTGAACTTCCATACTAGTGCATTGTTTTATGCAGTAAAAACCTCCTCTCTTGACCTGTTACTCCACTGGCCAATTGAAGATTTTATTGTTGCCATCATCATTATTGTTTGCAACAGTCAATTCTAATTTACACACAGCTCTGAAGCCTGCAGTCCTGGTTTAAAATAATTGGGTACTTGAAAACAACACATTGCCTTGAACGAGAATTCAATTTAAGAACAAGATCTTCTTTAGTATCATGCATGGAAAATATTCGTAAATTAAATGTGGGGTTTTCTCTTTTGTTGTACAACTTTAATGACCAGATTTAAGGGAAAATAAGAAAGATAGTACATATGTATGTAAATGCATAATCCATTTATTAAAGTGTACAGCAAGCCACAGTTTGACCTGGAATTTTTTTTTTTTTTTGCATGATTTGCCCTCAATTTCAATCTCAGATGCGTCTCTACAGAGGCACTTGAATCTTGCCAGTCCTCTCCCCATTCTGTCGTGGCCTCTCCATCTTGCTGTTTATCCAATTTCTGTCCCTATTTTGCTCCTTCCGTACTCGCTCTCGATGGTCCTGTGACTGTTTGCAGTAGTTTCCTCTCCCTCCCTCTTTCCCCTCAATCTCTTTCACCTCTGCCAACTTCCTTCGTTTAACTTGCTTTCTGCTGCAACTGCAACATCACCTCACTGACAGGCTCTCTTGAAAAACTTGAGCAAGTTTCATTCTCTGCTTCTCCACAATGTCTGTTCTGTTCACCCCTCTACCTCTCCATCACTCATGTTTCTTTCATTCTCCCCATTTCCTTTCAGTATGGCTCGATTTTGTTTTGCCTCAACAATTTTTTTTACTGACATCTCTTCTTTTTCATATTTTGTCCCAGATGTCATTTTGCGTTTTCCATCCCTTTCTTACTTCGCCGCAGGGCCACTCCTGCTCATCATTACCTCTTTGAACATCCCGCCCACTGCCCATCTCTTCTTAACTTTTCCCCCAGAAAAAGGAATAAAACGGGAGCTTCCTGCCCTCTTTTCATCATTTTCCACTCCTCATTCTATCTTTTTGTTCTCCGTGTGGCGATGATACCACCTACCACTCGGACTCATCATCCCTGCGGGCTCCCTTCAGACTCCTGATCAGAAGGAGGGAGTGATATTTTGTAACTCTTCTTATCATGATGTTCTGAGGTTTCTTTACTGAGAGGGTGACAGTAGGAGATCTTACTGTGTGCGCATGGTGTGTGAGAGACAGAGTAAGAGAGACAGTTACAGTGGGGTGTTGCCTGTCAGGCTTTCTGGCTGTTTTCTAGAGAGCAGGCAGCAGGGGAGGACAAGAATAGGGAGCAAGAAAGGGGAGCAAAAGAGGAGAAAGGATGAGAAAGACAATGTAAAAGAGAATACAAAAGAAAGATCTAAAGATCTAAAGTTCTAAAAATAGCAAAGAAGAAAGGAAAAAAAGACAATTACTTGCTGATTTGGGCAACTGTAATGAAATGATGAATTTTTAGACCGTCAGCATTTCTATGACATTTCTATTTCAACACAATCTCCATAAAAAGGCTTATACATTTAACATCACTAGCTAAATTACTGCTGCCAGCAAGCATGCTCACTCTGAGCTCTGCAAATAAATAAAATTCTATACAAGCAGCTTACATTTGCCTTTTGTGGCTGCTCAATTAAGGAGGTTACAACCCCACAAATCCACTCCAATCTCTGAAGCAACTATATGTCTAATCTATGTTTGTATGCTGCTACTGGATGCTTGAAATTTAAAATAAATAAAGTATCTAT
>NW_023339984.1:6317157-6326997 GCF_004916995.1 Morone saxatilis | reverse complement strand
GCTGCAAAATATAACAGCGAATATGATCCACAACTTACATTTACAACTGGGACCTCTCCAGTCACCACGGTTCCTCAAATATACAGACAGGAGTGAATTTGGTTTTGAGCACTCAGCTTAACAGCCATTGGGAATCTCAGTTGAGCTATAATAGGGACTAACTGCTGAGAGAAGGTCCTTTAGCTTTTCAGTTGACAGCAACAGCAAGTAAGCAATTTAACCTTGCTCCTTATCTAGCCATGCCTAAAGGCCAAATACTGTGGGACATTATTTAATATTCACAGTGTTTTGCTACTAGTGGATATTTCGGACTTTGGTGCATTGCTGCAGTAAATGCACTGCTATTTTCTTAGTGGAATCTATTGAAAGTTTGGTTTAACTTGGAGGAAAGTAGAACCGAATCAGAAAGAGATACAGGAGCTGAAATGAGATTGAGATACTATGTTTGTATTTTCAGTTTATGGACTGTTTGTTAGCCAAATGGGTGCTCGTTTATCATCATAAAAGTGTAATGTATGAAAACATTACAATAGAAAAGCCTGCACACTGGAAATGGGTCTCTCTTAAGTTTTATCATCAATGTTTTGACCCAACAGAGGTCTTCATTAAGTGAAATTAAATTTGTTGGATGGGTTTTAACATGGGACCCAAATGGCCAGCAGCAGCTCAGTATTCAGTACATGATTATCTTAGCCAATCAATCAATCATTTATTAATGACCACACAACCAAGGTGGTGGGTAAGCAGTGTTGAGTAACATCAAACAGGCAGATATCAACATCACATAAGACACAATGACTGGCACAGCAGGAGTTACAGGGGTTAAGTGCAGATACATATGTCAAATGAAGGAAAAGATCCCATAAATAGAGTACATACATAGTATGTTTACCAAGAACTAATTAGATTTGAAATACAGTCCAACTTTAACATGTATTTATTAATGTAAGATTTCTGTGTTGTACAAAATTGCAATTACATTTTACATTAAAGCAACTTTGCAGATGTTTGAGGAAAATAAAAAGCAAAGCATTTTCCTTCACAATAAAAAAAGGTGAAAATATGTTTTAGGCTCTTATCGGTTGACAATAGGCTGTCACTCGCGTCTCTAGAGGTGAGGGCTGTATATAAAATATCTGCAGCTATGTGAGTTGCATATTGTCATCTGTTGCATCTTAAGCCGCAGCTTAGCTTGTGGTTGTTTAAGATCAAAGGGCTGTCAAACATCCGCAGCATTGAGACTACAAGGGGAACAGTGAAGCTTGAACAATGTCCCATTGCTTGCCAGCAACAGCACAGATACTGAAGAAAATGTATTATTTCCATGAAAAATTCAGAGTTTAACTGCATACAGAGATGTCAGACCTTGGCACATTGCTCAGCACTGCTCATAGCACTCTTTTCAAAGAAGTACACCACTTGCTACAATAAAACAGTTTGCTATGTGCGGAAAATATCTACTCAACTTGGAACTTTTTCAGTTTGTTACAATAAAATTATGGAGGTCTCCTGCTATCATTGCACAAAAACATATGCCAAATATTGGCTTAAGTGCAACCACAGACTCTGTGAAAACAAAAAAAGACCCCTAAAAAAAAGGAACAATAAAAATGCCACTGAGAGGGAAACAAATGTTTGATGCTGCACTCCTTCTCCCTGAAAACATGCTGCACAGCCTTCTATCACCAAACACATCCATTTGCAATTAAAAAAAAATTGAATTTTAAGAAGTCATTGATCACTATTTGAGTGAACTCCAAAGCTATACAAAAATATTTTTTGGATTGCTGGTTTTATTTTGGAAAAAAACAACACCAGTAGCAGAAAGCTATTTGTCAATGATGACTCAGCAAGTCATCGGGCAAATACATAATGAATCATAGAGTGATTTTGCAGTGATCTTGCGCATTCTTAGTTATTATGAAAAGATGGGCTTGCATGTGATAAAGACCCCAACATAATTTAAATCACCCAGAGTTTAGGCCAGTCACCTACAGGAACAATAACTGATTAGTCTCTAAAATCTATGCAAGGTTCAATAAAAGGTCAGGTTTAATCAGTGTCATATTGTGTGCCATCGCTCGTACAAGATATGAATAATGAAATATTTATCCTGTAACTGAAAACAGATGTCACAGCTTGCTCCAATCTGTGGAATGCATAACAGACCTCCAATCGACAACACAATGCTCACACTTTTAGGAGAGCAAAGACTTCTCTTGTTAGTGATTTTTGACTTTAGCAATTCAATTTCAATTCAATTTTATTTGTATAGCGCCAATTCATAACAGAAGTTAGAGAGAGAGAGAGAGAGAGAGAGTGAGAGTGAGAGTGAGAGAGAGTCAAGAGACTTGAGAGAGGGTAGAGAGGAGGGGACCCAGAGCAGAACCCGGTGGGACTCCAGTAGTGACCCAGACGACTTAGTTTTGTACAGCCGGACATATGTTCTGAGGTCAGTTCCAAACAGTTTGTTTGTGGCTTCACAGGAAGGAAGTTTATAATGACGTCATCAGTGTTTTGTACCTGACCTCACAGTCCTTGTCTCACCTGGCTCCGCCTCCTCACCTATCACCTGCTTTCTTATCCACTCATTCATTAACTGCCAGCTGACCTCACCTCACAAGACCAGCAGAGGACATCATCCATTGATCTGTTTGTCCTGACGGATATCTGACAGGAGACAAAAAAAACAAGACTCCATTTCTTAGAAGAGAGAAAAAGAAATCATTAATTTTATTTTATTTTCCTGATTCCCCTCCACTCATGAACTTCATGTTTTCACTTCAGTTCTGAGGCTCTTTTGGTTAGATGTTATAAGGCAGCAGAATTGCTTAAAATCCACTAATGAAGAAGCCTGTGAGACTTGTTTTCAAGTCTCATTCAGTCTCTTCAACGGTCTGTAGTAGTCATAAAAAAAAGGTTAACATTGAGTATGATGAGTTCATTCTCCTTATCCTAAGAACAAAAGGTTAAAGGCAGCAGAACACGTGTATGTGTACGATGTATGATCTCCTGGCCTGGTTTTGTTTTGTTTTTTTGGAGGGGTGGGGGGGTCACCTTGGACCTGCAGTTTGTGCAAACGGATGATTTCAACATGTTTCCTAATTACACAGGATGATAGCTCAGACGTGCAGCTGATAACTGGCCCAAATCACTTCATCTGATGTCACTTGCTGACGAAAACAAATGATTCAAACCTTTTTTTGTGTCTGTGGTAGTGAATAATTGGCTGAATGTTTACACAGCTTTATCCTGAGTTATAGCTCATTGTTTGTCTGTTCTAGCATCTTTTTCAGAATAAAAGCATATAAACCCCATGTACACTACCAGTTGAACATTTAGCAGCTAAGGAGGCAGTTATTTCCCTCAGACGTTGGTAGAGCAACCTGTCTCCTCGTTTCAGTTCACGTCCAGACTCCTGCAATAAAAGCACTTCGGTTAAGGTTAGGGAAATAACTTATTCTGTTAAAGCTCCAGTGTGTAACATTGAGGATGTATGTATTTCATTAGTGTAGTATAATGATCTGAAAGTAAGAATCGTTGTGTTGTGTTTCGAGACACCAGGTCCTCTTCTATGGAGTCTGCCATGTTGAACCGCCATGTTTCTACAGAATGGCAAACCAAACGTTGGATCTAGATCATCTCATTCCCAGGTCATCAAATACAGATTGCAGCATGTAGTTAGTTGCAATCTGCAATTTTACCACTAATTCCTACAAACTGGTCCTTTACATGTCAATCATGTGTCTCATCTCACTGCTGACTTCTGAATGCTGAAGTCTATGAGAGGATAGTATTGTGAGATTGCCTATTTTATCAGTATGAACGTTTTTGTGACTTGCCAGGTTAATTAACAACATTTCGTTATTGGGTGAATGGAAAACATAATTCTGTCTGCATTACGTTTCTCTCAGAACATATTTGCTGTTGCAGACTTTTCAGTTTCCAAATAAAAGCAGCCAACCCTCATACTTGAGTTGCTGAATTCTTTAAAAATTTTGCTTAAAAGAACTGAAACAATTAATCAATTATCAGAATAGTTGCTAGTTAATTTTCTGTTTCTTAACTTATTGATTAAAGTAAACCTATTGTCCTTGTCCTTGTCCATGTATATATTGTTATAACTTAACTCTTTCTAATTGTATGTTTGCTCCAGATCAACTGTGAAGGCTTCATTTGGACTGATAATTATTCAACTAATAAATAAATTCTATAAGACCTAAGTCTACAAGATGTTAAGATGAAACAGTTAAACTATCACACATGATATCAGATTCTTTGTGAAAATTCACTCCTGAACTGAGCTGAAAACTTCTCTTTGAATGAAACGTCCTCAAAAGGTTAAAAAACACACAGAAAAAGCAGAGGGTGGATTTGGAAATACTCCAGTACTTTTGGTCACAGGACAAATACAAACACTTTGTGGTGAAATCCCCATTCATGAACTGGTGTTGCACCATGTTAGGATTCAGTAATGGCTGATCACTTACAGGAAGGATTTCACTAGCCAACATTTTAAAGACCTAGTATTAATTGCTAATTTTGGACTTTACATACTTTATAAAGCACCTTTCATACAAACATGCAGCTTGAAGTTCACGAAGCAAAACTGAAACAACACATGAAACCAAAAATGAACTACAATAAATAAAATTTTGTCAGGCTAAACATTAATACAGTATAAACAATAAAAAGTAAATCATCAAGTCGAAAAATCAAATAAACACCAGGGAGCCAGATAATGTTAAAACCTAAAAAGTAAGGTTGTAACAATACTACAAATTAAAAGCAGACCTCCCAACCTCTTATATTTTAATATTTTACATATTACTTCACATGCTTTTGCACACTTTCCTGTTACTTTGTACTCAACTTTATTTTAGAGGAAAAATAAACATTTTAAATTGATTTCACAGCCAGAGTTACCAGTTACTATTCAGATCAACATTTGACATGATGTGACCCAAACCCTAAACTCAGCACAACCCTAACCTTGACTTAGGAAAATGGATGCTTATATTAGTGGATAGAGCAGTTATCATTAATACATTATAATGAATGATGTGAAGACGTTCATCAGTTCATCATCTGCTCTTATAAACAACACAAAAACAAACAAGTTAGGAAAGTTACATTTCTGCTCTGTTAATTTTTGTGGAATGTGAAATTAATTTGAGCAGTTGAAAATACAAATATTTTTCTTATCGTCTCTGCAGGTTCGTCACGGACGCGACCGTCTCTCTGTTTGTTGCCGTCCTGTTGTTTGTTCTTCCCTCTGAGCCGCCACACTTCCTCTGCTTCTGGAGGAGCTGTGACACAGGTAACACTCACACACACACAGAGCAGACAGATGATGATGATGATTTGTGTATGTGTTTATGATTTTAAATATTTTTTATCCAATCAGAGTCCCAGGTGTCACGAGGCCCCGCCCCTCCTCTGCTCACCTGGCAGGTGACTCAGAACAAGATGCCCTGGAACATCGTCCTGCTGCTGGGAGGCGGCTTCGCTCTGGCCAAAGGCAGCGAGGTGTGTTTTCCTGTATTGTTTCCATCACATGATAACACAGTTTTCTGCCAAAATTCCAGAGTGCGGTCTTAACGGTTGGCGTGTAAACTGCCAAAACGCCTTGCTGTGAAAACTGTGACGACAAGTCCACCTCTATGTCCATGGAAGACAACCAAAAGACAATTTTGGACAAGACATAACAAAGTCAAAATCTTACTGACTAATTAACTGGCTACAAACTGGCTCCTCTTCCTCCGTTTTATTCCTCTCCTGTCGCTGCCTGAATCCACCAAGTCTTCATCCCCAGAGTCAGAGTCCTGGTCGGAGCCACAGTTCCTAAACAGAGGTCAACGTTTTGGTTTTTCTGCAGTTTTTCTGTATGATTGTTGTGGGTCAGCTGTTGTTCGTATGAACACAGAACATTTTTCGAAACGCAAAGAAAAACTTTAAAAGCTAAAACGTTGTGTAAACAGGACGGAGACAGAGTTTTCGAAAAAAAAAACATTTTGCTAAGAAAATCTTTTGAAAGTGAGAAATTTGGGGTAAAGTGTACACCTGCCTTTACCACACCACCTTAAAACTAGAGGCCAGAAACACCTTTGTACCTTTCAGACTCAGTTCACTGCAGCATTTCGTTTACTTCGTAATAACACAACATTACGTGTGTGTTTGTGTGTGTGTCGTCAGGAGTCCGGTCTGTCCCGCTGGCTCGGTGCTCAGATGACGCCACTCCACTCCATCCCTCCCTGGGCCATCGCCGTCATCCTCTGCCTCCTTATCGCCACCTTCACCGAGTGTGCCAGCAATGTCGCCACGGCAACACTCTTCCTGCCTATCCTGGCCTCCATGGTATCAAAACACACTCATTCACTTTCCATACATTTATAATACATTACAATTACATTACAATACAGTATAAGAGTAAGGGAGGACGGACGGTCACTCTTGAGCTACTGTACTTCCTATAGATGTTTGACATCAACAGTGACAGTAAAAAACATATAAACTCCATTTATACGCTAACATTAGCTAGTGTTGCACACTGTACGGAAGCAGAGAGAGAAGGCACTTCTACGGCATAAACGTTACATCCTTTGGATTTTCACTGAAAATCCGACCTTCATCCTATATAGAAAAACATTGAAACACATCAACAGACAGCAAAGAAAGTTGGGGAAGGTCTGATTTTTTAAGTTACGCTACAACCCATTCACTCATTGGTAATAAAACAGGATTAATAGATAAGAATGTGGTGCTAATATGGTGAAATGTTTGTCTCAGGATATGATATACTGTATTAAATCTGTATATTGACATTTACTGAAGATGTTTTTTTTGTGTGTCCCAACCCAGTCCCAGTCTATAAGCTTGAACCCGCTGTACGTGATGATCCCCTGCACCCTCAGCGCTTCCTTCGCCTTTATGTTGCCGGTGGCCACGCCTCCAAACGCCATAGTCTTCTCCTATGGTTTCCTCAAAGTGTCTGACATGGTGAGTCCTGTTTTTGTTATGAAAAACAAAAAGCCTATTCAGACCCACTCATGGAGTCATAATAACCTCTTTTTCCTCCTTTGCACCCCCTGCAGGCTAAATCAGGCGTGGTGATGAACATCATTGGGATCGGCTGCATCAGTCTGGCCATCAACAGTTGGGGTCGCGTCATGTTTGACCTGGACTCTTTCCCATCATGGGCCAACACCACTACACCTGTGTAGGAGAAACAACACGCTACTTTATTGTCTCAACATTTTCAGGTTTCATCACCCACCTCTGGGTTTCTGGGTAAAATTTCAAAGCAGGGAATCTGTTTTTTGTGTTCACGCTGCAGCTTGTGACTGCTGGTTCTGAGCCACCAGGAACATCATCTTGATGTTTGGCTTCTCACTACTGATATTTTTCCCAAAGGTTTCTCAAAGGACCTGTCTTGCATGAAAGTTAGTAATCAAATAACAGTGTCCAGGTCTCAATTAGCATGATGGAGGCCAGGCAAGTCCATTCCCATAGCGCTAATTCCATCAGCGCAACAATAGTCATGTCATAAGCCCTATTCGCATGGACTAGTATTATCAGGGGAATTCATGTGATAGTCATTGCTGTAGATACAGGGCATAAGTCAATGCTGTAGATACAGCACATAAGTCAGTGCTGTAGATACAGGGCATAAATCAATGCAGTAGATACAGGGCATAAATCAATGCAGTAGATACAGGGCATAAGTCAATGATGTAGATACAGGACAAATGTCGTGCTGTAGAAGCAGGGCAGAGATTTATACTGTCTTTCGATTCATAAAATAATGATATTATTTATATTAACTTTTTTAAGTTAAGTCCAATGATTTCAAATAACCACAAGCAGAATGATGTGTGATTAGACCATCAGGAGTAGAAGACACATTTCCGTACAGGCGCTAATTTTACTGATATAGGCCACGCCAGTTATGCCATAAAAACTTTCCACAATTCGGGATTTTTGGGGGAAAGACGGATATTTTATCTGATCTTCACCCAAATTAGTGCATAGCATGTTTAGATGAAGCCAAACAAGACTTACAGGCTTGTGTTTAGTGAGTATCAGATATTCAGATGTGGACCCCGAACACTTCTTGCTTCAGAAGCTGTGCCTGCGAGCAGCAGTGGCAGCTGCAGCAATCACACACGTTCTCTTCTGATGGAATTAGTGATGTAGAAATGGACATAATACTACATTTATAAAGACAATAGATAAACATGCAGGATGTGTTGAGTTAAAACAAGAGCAGAGCCCAAATATGATGAAATATAAAATAAAACAGGGAAAATTAGAAATAAAGGCTTGTCTCAAATAAAGGCCCAATCCTAATATTTCATGTTCTTCAGCTGTGGGAAATGAAGTCTTATTATCTGAGAATTTACTAATTATAAACCTTTGCCACGAAAAATGTAGTTAAAACATTGAAAACGTATTATATATAATAGTGTTCTTTAATCATTATTTGTTCTTTGGTGGAAACTTTATTGACAGAATTAATTTGAGAAACTGACTCCAGATCTGTGAACAGACTTTATTGATCGGAGAACTTTCCCGTCCTGGTGAGATACAAGAAGAACATACAACAACTGTTATCCCTGTGAATTGGAATTATTTTAAGGTTGTTGGAAAATATACTATTGTGTTTTGTATTGTTGTCTATTTAAACAAGTTTTTATTTAGCGAGTGAGTGAATGTGTACTGTACATACGTGACCTACAGACTTTTATACCATCTTGTTACTAACAGTTTTATTTGATGTTAATAAAAGTTGATCTTTGAAGAAACTTGTGACAACTTTTTATTATTTCTGTAATGACAGAAATGACAGAAATGAAAACTCATATATGCAAATTTTTTATTTATTTGTCATATGGTTCAGTAAACACAAAATGATGTCATGGTTCAGGATTTACAGAGTTACGTTAATTTAACTCATATTTTAGATGTGTTTTGTTTGTTTGTTTGTTTTCTTTTGGTTAAACCTTTCTGTTTATTTGCTGCTTTAATGATCTATTGTTAGGTATGTTTGAATGTTTGTTGTAAAATGTCTCCCTCTGGCGGCCAGAACGTGAACAGCAGCTGCCGTAAAGCGACGTAAAGCGACGTGAAGAGAGTTCTGATATCCGGGAAAATACCGTCTTTGCACTGTTGATGGCGGCGACTGAATAACGACAAAGAAACACGGATCTGTTTATGAGTTGGTATTTTAATGAAACGGTGAGCTTTGTCCTCGGACAGTGACTGAGTGCTGATATCGGGGCCGTCGCCATGGAAACAGGTTTGTAGCCGATGTCGTCGCTACCTGTTCGGCTAACATTAGCCAGCTAGCAGAAGCTGTGATGGAGAGAATGAAACTCCTTTAATATAGTTTAAATAATGAACTGTAAGTTAATGCAACGTTATTGTGAACGCCACAACATCTGCAGCTGCGAACAGTGAACTTTTAATCAGTGAAATAAAGTTTATTTTAGGGAATCCAACGGCTCTCGGTTGATAAACGATGAGCCTTAAATGGTCAGATATTTGAATGGAGTCTGGTGCGTCAGTGTGGAGCTTTGTTCACATTCACGGTTCAATATGTGAATGAGGACGTTGTTACAGTGATATTCAGTTATGGGACTTCATCAGCCGGAGACTGCAACTACATCTCAAATGATTATTATTAATGAAATCCTTATTAATGTGTGCGTGTTTGAGCAATATCAGAGACAACGCGGTCTTAAACTGCTGTATTTCTGAATGGAGTCTGGTGCAGGAGCTAATTTAAAAGGCACTTTTCTTTATCACTGAATTCTCTAGAATAATAAAGGTTCATGTTAT
>NW_023339984.1:6313034-6317057 GCF_004916995.1 Morone saxatilis | reverse complement strand
ACTTTCACTCATATTTCTGTGACGTTTTTACTTTGGTTTAAATCCTGTTAAAGAAAAATTAATGAGAAAGTCAAAAACAATCAGTAACTCAATAAAGTCAAAGTTAGATTTTAATAAAGTCTTTTGGATTTTCTAGTTAGATGTTTTTTTTTTACAACGATAAAATAGTTGTTGTTTTACAGTAAGACAAAAAAATTGATTTTATATAAAAATACAAAGAAATGTTTTTGTCAGACATTGTTAAATATGGGAACAATGTGACTGAGGATGTGATCTTAAAGGGTTAAAAGCCATTTTTAACCCATTTAGCAGCATCTATTGGCAGAATAGAATAAACCACATACAACTGAGATTTTTGCCAATTAGTAGTCAATAAATCCATTGATTTACTATATTTTACCCATATAGCACACCAATATGTGTATATAATTACATTAATATGTTTTTTTTTAAATAGTTAATATTTGAGGATCAGTGTGAACAGCTGTTACCTGCCTTGTTGACATATTTAAGGCTGACGTTATCTTGGTTAAAGATAAGTTAAAGTTAAAGAAGAAGTTGCTGTCATTTAGTATTTTGAATTATATTTTTGTTGTTCTTAAACACAATCACATCCTGATGCTTATTTGATATATTTTGATATATATTTTTTACATAACCCACTTTATGCTTTAATACACGTTCATTTGATTCAGATGTGTCTGATTCTTTTAACATCTTAACATTTAAAAGTGTCTGTTGGGCTGCAACTCTACAGCGCTGCTAGCAGAGTAAGCTTCCACGAAAATCCAAATAAAATAATTTCTAACAAAGACATTTTATTGAAACCAATGAGGTAGAAAGTACAATGTTATTTTGAAGGTGCTGTGTTCATTACACCTACAATAGTGTCCAGGAATCCAGATCCAGGACAGAATCCAGATCCATATGTCCTTAATCTGGTTCTACCATTCAGTGATTGAGTAATCAGGTTCAGGGTTTCCCCCAGAAAAGCTTTTAGGTCCGGCAGCTCGGCTGTACTGTCGACCCGAACGTTGACTCAGTGGAGACGCTATCACCTCCCATTTTTTTAAAGTTTTTTTTGGCTTTTATCTTTAATCTTTATCCTGAAATGTCACAAAGGAAATACATTTGTATGCTAAATATTTACAGCAAACTTAGTTACGAATAGTTACGTTTATATTGTAAATTGAACAAAAATAAAGTATGAAAAACATTATTGCATTATTGTGCAAAAGTTACGACACTCAGAGTTCTGCAGTCTCAGACCTTAATCAGCTCTTTGGGGCCTGAGGCTGAAACATCAGCTGATCCCAGTTTCTGCTTTACAATAAAACCTAAATACTCTACAATAATTCTTTAATCATTAGCCAGCTATTTACATCTGATAGCTAATGTCATCCAAACACTAACCAGCTAAATAATTGTTAGCCTGCTAGCTAACTAGCTAGCTAAGTATTGATAGGGACTACTGAGGAGAATCAACACCTCTGACTTTCAGTGTTTTTGTGATCTCAATGTTTCTCCATCAGCTGATCAATCGATCAATCGATCAGCTCCCACTGGGTGTCACTGATCAGTCTGTAATTGAGTCTCCGGTAGTTTTCTGGGTGAACTCGTCGCTGTCGCCACACCTCCTCGTAGAGACTGCGTACAACCGGCGGCAGCGGCGGGAAGCCAGCGGTACGAGCCAGCGTCCGACAGTACTCCCACTGATCCTGGTCCATTATCAGCAGGTGGTGCTGCTGGACTCCTCTCTCCATCTTCTCCTGCAGCTCTCCCTGGACCTCTTCCTCCATCTGGGCTAGAGACGGCAAAGTGACGGAGCCGTCCAACACTGCCAACGCAAACTGGACCTGAGGACACGAGACTGGATTTAAGAAAAACCAAACCTTGTTCATCTGCCTGTAAAACTTAATGAGTCCTGGACCTGGAGTTCCCTCCCCCCCATCTGCAGACTCACCTGGCAGTTGAAGTTGGGGAAGGGGCAGATGATCTTGCAGATGCCAATGAAGAAGAGCGTGGGGAAGGCCGGGGGCATCATGAAGCGGTACAGTGGAGACACCAAATGGTCCTGGATCTCCAGACCCAGCTGAGCCGCGTCCAGGAACGGGTAACTGAAGTTGTACCCGGTGCAGAACATCAGGACATCAGCCGCGCCCACGGATCCGTCCTGGAACGGGTAGTTTTCATTTTAACCCCTGAGTTTTATTTGTATTTACAGAAAGTAGGTGATCCAACACGTCAGGCTTCAGGCTGACTAACCGCCGGCTGGATTCACTTGAACCTTAAAAGTTAATTAGTCACCTGGAAGCGAATGCTGCCATCCTCCTCAACCGCCACAACTGAACTGGACTGCTGAATCCCAGAAGGGAGAGGAAATGTTAAACGAGGGCGACTGTGACTCAGAGTAACCTTGAGAGAGAGAGAGAGAGAGAGAGAGAGAGTGTGAGAGAGAGAGAGAGAGTAGGAGAGGAAGAGAGAGAAGAGTGAGAGAGAGAGAAGAGACGAGAGAGAGAGAGAGAGAGAGAAGACAGAGAGAGAGAGAGAGAGAGAGAGAGAGAGAGAGAGAGAGAGGTACCGGTAAGCTTAGACTCAGCTGAGAATAGTAGTTATGAGGTTGGGCAATGGTTCGTAACGTATGACACATTTTAGTTGGTGACATTTTAACGGCTACACATTTTCAAACGCAGCTGTGAAGGAACATTTTAAGTTGTTACACATCAGGTAGAGCTGCGGTGTGTTGTTTGTTACCTGGGCACCAACTTTGGACAGTTCGATGGAAATGTCCAACCCTGAAGCTTTGGCTCCCAGAACCACCACAGACTGACCTGAGAACGGCTCTGCACACCTGTACGCATGACTGTGGAGCAGCTTTCCTACGTGGAGAGAGGACGGACATCAGTTTGACCTCGAGGGCAGCGGTAGGAACACAACACCTTCTGTCCAATTAACAGGTTGTATCTTAGCTAAGCTAGGATAAACCTGATGGTTCAAATGTTAATGTTACTATCTGCAATGTTCCTATATTTTATTTGGACTGTTTTTGTCAGTTCAATAAAGTCCTACATGTTAATGTGGACTGTACCTTTAAAGTTCTCTATCCCTGGAATATCTGGGATGTGTGGGTCCGAGTAGTGTCTTAAAAACAAACAAAAGCAGCACGTTGCAGCGACTTGAATAACACATTTCATTTTATTGTGAAAATCCAGATACGATAACAGGAGAGGTAACATAAAAACTTTTACCCGAGCAGACAAAGACCGAGTCGGAAGTCTCCTTCGACCAATGATGACGAATCGGATGACGTCACTTCCCACGTTGTCCTCCCCTCCTCGCCATCCGTTGCCACGACAACGGGCTTCACGTTCTCCACCACTGTGTTGAACTGACACACACAGACAAAAAACTGTTTCAGCTTCAATATTCAGCCAGATATTCCACCCTTGAGAAGGAAGTTAGGTGAGGAGCAGCAGGACGACTCACCCTGATGTGAGGCCGGATGTCGTGGCTCTGGCAGTACTCCTCCAGGTACCTCTGGACCTCCTGATGGGGCAGGAAGCTGCTCAGCTGGGGGTCAAAGGGGAAGTCGGGGAACATCATCACCTCCTTGGGCAGGTTGGTCCTGTCGGGAGGAGGTCAGGAAGTTTATATAGCATTTCATTTTGATGTATTAATGTTACCTACAGTTACATTGAGGTTACATACAGGAGCTGTAAGAACGGGTCTGTTTGTACCGGCGGTCCAACAGCACCGATCAACCAGAGGGAACCTTTAAGTACAATCACACCTGAGGTCTCGGTACATGCTGCTGTGAATCGGCCGCCCGTTGTCGTACGTCCCCACGCGTTCATCGTAACACCAGGTGCCGCCGACGTTCTCGGTGAGCTCGAACACCACCGGGGGGGCGAAGCTGTTCCGGCGGGACAGGATGTGTCTGGCTGCACAGAGTCCCGCCGCCCCGGCACCGACCACCGCCACCCGCGGCAGCATCATCCACATCCTGAGAGAGAGAGAGAGAGA
>NW_023339984.1:6310254-6313009 GCF_004916995.1 Morone saxatilis | reverse complement strand
GAGAGACGAGAGAGAGAGAGAGAGAGAGAGAGAGAGAGAGAGGACAGAGCAGACAGAGAATGAGAGAGAGGAGAGAGAGAGAACGAGAGACGGACGAAGGAAAGGGAGAGGGATGAGGAGATCGAAAGACAGAAGAGAGAGAAGACAGACAGACAGAGAGAGAGAGAGAGACTGAGATGGAGAGCGAGAGAGACAGGGAGGAGGAGACGAGAGAAGAGGAAGAGAGAGAGAGACAGAGAGGAGAGATAGAGCAGAAGACAGACAGAAGAGAGAGAGAGAGAGAAGAGAGAGATAGAGAGAAGAAGAGAACAGAGAGAGAGAGAAGAGAGAGAGAGAAAGACAGAGAGAGAGAGAGAGAGAGACCGAGAGAAGAGAGACACTTGCAGCCTTTCAGATCCATGGGACTCTGAGTGCCCCGAACCCTATGTTGGGAACAGTGGCCCATACTAACGAAACTGTATATAAAGTATTTCACAATAATAATAATATATTACTTGATTTTATACATGTCAAAATTGATTTAGCCTCCTCAAAAAATCCCCAAATCAACTACTTATCAAATCTAACTTACCTTCTTAATTGTCCCAATCACCAATCAGCTGCTGAGATATCGTCAATAAAGCTGATTATTGATGCTATAGTGCTCATTTTTGTAACCAGGCTGCAGACTAAATTAAATAACATTAACCATTAACTTATGTACTCAACACTTCGTGTCAGTTGTCTGACAAATCGTTCGAGGTTGAAACACTAATTGTATCTTTTAATAACAGTATTTCATTTAGTTTATATATTTACTTATTTCACTGCAATCATAATAAATAACATGTTTCATACATACAGTGCAGTAAAAAAAGTTAAATAACAGGAAGACATAGTACTTACTTGACAATGTAGAACTTTATGTAGACCTCTTATAAACTTTATGGTATTGTATTACCTATACTATATATAGTATATAATTATATGTTTATGTTAACTATAAGTATAGTATAACTAATAACTTTATAAACAGATTTATAAGTTTATTCTAACCCAACCAGTTCGTCAGTGTGGACTTTGACTTCTGTCAATCAGTGGTTTACAAGAACAATAAAACGAAGAATAAAGCAGTATCCGATTGGACTGAGCAATTAATCAGCAAGCGTTTAATTCACTATTCATCCTGTAAACAGAAAATCAGACTTTTAAATCAAGTTTCCATTAATCCGTAACTACATACTTATCATGACGTACGCGCATGTGCACAGAGAAAAACTGTATGTTTGATACGTAAAGGACACTTTTAATAAACCTGCTCCCAATAACAATCAACAACGATTCCAATAATCGATAATCAATAAGATGATGTTACCGTCGTCGGTTCAGTCTTATCGGTTCCGCTGTGTCGTTCTAAACTCGTGAACTTGAGCAGATGTGTGTTGCGTGGCTTTCAGGGACCCCTTATTGCGGAACCAGAATAAAGATTTGAACTGCTTTATCTGTTTGGACTTTAAAACTCTCAAACAGAAACACGTGACAATAAATTGGTTTCTGCAATCAGAAACACTCGTAAAGCAATTAATGTGGGTGTCTGCAACAGAAACACTGAACAATAAATGTCGTGTCTGCAACAAAACCTCGTTGAACAATAAATGTGGTTCTGCAAACAGAAACACTGTGAACAACTATGTGTAGTCTTTCCTCACTATGGAAACTATTACTCCACTGTCAATGGTGACATTACCAACTGCTGATCACTACCCACTGTTAAGTTCTGTATTATAACGTTACATCGAAGATAAAGACATCCTTTGGATATCGAGTATATTGTAATCAAACAATACTTTACATATACATCTTAGAAACATTAATCATTACTTAAAGCGAGACATAAGGGAATGTATGTGACTAAACACTTCAAACGTCAATAAAAAGTCCAAACTCTCACTGTTATCTTGTTTCCCAGTTGTGTTATGTGTGTTTAACATACATCAACCTATAAAGAACCACGTAGGAGTGCACGGAGTCACATTCATTCATGCTACACTATCTGTATTATGACGATGTATCATATTAATACAAATCAGACTTTCGCTCACTAATTATCTACAACATCAGTCAAATGTCGCTGGCATCACAACTGTGATTTGAATAAATTGTGTTCACTGGAATCAACTTCTGCCAATTGCCAAAGTGAGTTATAATAGTAATTTGGTTGAAAGACTTGCTGACTGTATATACATAACGATAAAAGTCTGTCAACTTATTTAATATAAAACGTGATCAATGGTAGACAGACTTGCATCAATTAATCTGATATATAATGCTTCGTCCAAACTCAATTTCAGATGGTGTTAAAGCATATACTACTGTTTTATAAAACCATCACTACACAATATAATCTGTGTCCAATTTATTCAAAATCCCAAAAGTTTGTTAATATGAATGGGATTTGTATAGTTACCCTCTAGTGATTCAATTGTAACATTATCCAATTTCTGTTCCTATGCAAAATGAGATTTGACAGTTTTTAATATCTACTGACATTTGCGTTGGAATCAGCATCTACACCAGTCACCTATGCATCATTCCTTCAATGTCACGGTATCATCTTCTCTTCATCCGTCTCCAGTTATTTAATACAGAGTGAATTTGCCTTTAATGTAAAAAGTTAAGCTTCAGTTGTATAGGATTCAACCTTTCAGACAAAACTGTTTCCTGATGATGGCAATTAGTTTTTGCTTCAACTGTAAAATCAACAAAAGGTTGAAAT
>NW_023339984.1:6306204-6310071 GCF_004916995.1 Morone saxatilis | reverse complement strand
AGTGTATTCTGATCAATATCATTCATAAAGACACAGTGTATTCTGATCAATAATTAATGAAGATAGTGTATTCTTTTTTTTTATTTCTTTTAAAAAAAAAAATGTATAGACATGTATTTATTGAGTTTTAACAGTTTACATAAATACATGTTAATACATTTAACAAAGCATATAACAGTCAAACTATAAAAGAATCCACTCCCCCCACCCCAAAGGAAAAATAAATAGTTAAAAACAAAACAAAATGAAAAACTGGGTCACGACATGACATAACCATATATCGAATGCAAAGTGTAGGACAGTCAGGTACTGGATTTAAGGTCATCTGAGAAATACATTTTAAAACTTAAAACAGAACTTTCGTATCTCAGGACAGTCCCACAGACAGTGAAATAAGGTGCCCTTTCTGACATTGCATTTAACACTGATATCAGAAATATTTGGATTCATCTTATTTAGTGTTTCCGGAGTAAAGTTCTCATAATCCAATTATATTGAATCAGTTTGAGATGGGTATTTATTGTTAGGAGTTTCTCTCTCCAGTCCACCTCTGAGATATCTTTTTGTAAGTAATTTATCCATTGAGTTTTCTTATGCTCAGTAGTCTTTATGGTTTTTCACCTGAATGTTATGGAGTAAGGATATCTGACCCTTGCCAGTACAATTATTCACTGCTAGGTTTTCTAACATGGACAAGGGGGGTGTATATAGGAGTGCGTCTGTGCATAAACAAAACTCCTTAACTGTAATTATTTAAATAAGTGTGTTCGAGGTATATCATATTCAGTTCCTTAAATGAAGCTAGTTTGCTTTCCTTATATAGATCCTTTAAAACCTTGGTCCTTTTTGCCAGGAGAGAAGTTATCATTCCCCCATATTGGTGAAAAGCCTGAAAACAAAGTAGATTCACCAAGAAATGACTGTACATTGTGCCAGACATTAATTGTGTTTTTCACAGAGGGGTTATCAGTGAGCCACTTCAGTTTTTTGACAGACGTAGAGTATAAATAAGTGTCAAGTTGCTGGCCTTTAGTGCAGATACTTTCAATTTGTACCTATGGTAAGTAAGGTTCAGGCGAAAACCAGTACATTGCAGCTCTAATTTGTGCAGCCCAGAAATACCATTGTAAATTGGGTAATTGTAACCCTCCTCTTTCATAAGGCAGGTAAAGAAGTGACAGTCTCAACCTTGACCTTCTGTTATTCCAAATAAACTTTGTAAACAGTTGCTTCATTTTTGAGAAGAACTGTGGCGGCGGGGGTAAAGAGGTGGATTGAAATAGGTATAAAAACTTTGGTAGTATATTCATCTTGATTACATTTATACGTCCTAAAAGGGAGATTGGCATTGATGACCAGCTATTCATGGATTCAGTTACTGTAGAAATCATAGGATCATAGTCACAGGATACTAAATTTTTAATGGTTGGGGTAATGGTGATACCAAGATATTTAAATCCATTTACCGCATTATTGAAAGGGTGGTTTATCACCGGATTTAGTCGCTCCCGCTTATTCAAGAACATGATAGAGGATTTTGTTTTGTTTACTTTAAAGCCTGAAAATTTTCAGAATGTGTCAATTAAGTTAGTCAGATTAAGAATTGAGTTATTAGGGGTTCTCTCCCTCGCATGCATCAAATTCAACACCCTTTTGACATTATGGAAAGCTTGACAGTTTTTCACAAAACCATTCTGATCTGGATTGATCACCGTCGGAAGCACCGGTTCCAGTCTTCTAGCTATTACTTTAGCGATAATCTGAGCATCTGTGTTAAGCAGTGAAATAGGTCTAAATGATGTGCAATTGGTAGGGGACTTATTGGGTTTCAAAAAAGGTGTTATCAGCACGCTCCTCAGGGAATCTGTTAGACGACCCTGTTGAAAGGCTTCCTCATACATAGCTAAAAGGGGTTCAATTAATTTATCTTTAAATATCTTATAGATATCAACTGGAAGACCGTCAGGGCCTGCGGCTTTACCTCCCCTCATATTGGTAATGGCGTCAGCAATTTCTGAGGCATCTAGTTTCCTATCTATGTGTCCTTTAGAATCGTCTGGTATGGAAGGAATATAAAAATCGTCCAGGAACTCAGACTGTGTTTCCAGATTTTCTGGGGATATAATATTGTATAGTAGATGGAAAAAATATCATTAATTTCCTGAGGGTCTGTTGCTATTGCTCCACTCACAGGTTTTTCACCTTGATCATAGTAACTCTGTTTGAGCCAGATGAAACTATTTTCTGCTTTCGATGTGGACATTTCCTTGTATTGGGCTTTAAGTAACTTTAATTCTTATTTCGTTTTTGTGGAGCCATCCAAAAAGGCCTCTCTTTCCAATTGTCTAATTTTGTGGTCAATCATTCATTTTCAACTGGAATTTGTTTGTTTTTGAACTGGTGTAAGATATGATCATGCCTCTGATGTATGCCTTAAAGGCCTCCCATCTGACAATAGCAGAGGTTTCATCAGTATTTGTATTGAAGAACGACTCAATTTGTGCTTCTAAAAATTGCAGGAAATTCGAATCAGAAAGCCATCTGGGATGAAATCTCCATCTAGGAGTGCCTTTAACTACCCCTTGAGCTCTATATACAAGTGAAGTAGGAGAGTGGTCTGACAGCAGTATCCTGTAAAGTTACATTCTATCACAGAGGAGAACATAGAGCTGGAAATCAGGAAATAATCTATATGTGGGTATGACTTAAATGAGGGAGAATAACAGGAGAATTCTAGTTTATCTGAGTTCAATCTCCTCCAGGGGTCACACAATTTCAGATAATTTACATACTGTAACAGCTTCTTCCTTCTTTGTATATGAGAAGAGTCCATCCCAGTTGACTGGTCCAATTTAGGGTCTAAAGTGCATTTGAAATCACCGGCTATAAGAGCCTTCCCTGGAAGAGAAGCAATTAATAAAAATAAGTTTTCAAAGAATTTGTGAATTTGTGAATTTGTCATTGTTTGGGGCATAAAAATTAATCATGTTTATCTTTTCATTTATCAATGTACCCTGGACAATCAGGTACCTACCCCGTATGTCACGGATGACGTTGTCCACTTTAAAGGGTATCGATTTATAGATCAGGATCATCACCCCTCGGGTGTGTGATAAATAGGAGGCTGATGACATGGTGGCCTTTATACATGATCTTGCCCTTCTTTCTGGCCGCCTGCATGACTCAGATCTTGTCTCTGAAGTTCCTCTGAAGAGGATTGTGGCGCACCTGGTAGTCTATAAGCTCTTTCGATAATCAGTGGGGCAGGAAAGGTCTCAGGTCCCAGGGCGTCGGGTAGCCACTTTTCCAGAAAAGCAGCTGCATTGCCTTTTTCAACTTTCTCCGGTAGATTCACCAGTCTGAGATTTGAACGATGGCTCCCAGGTCATCCACCTTAGAGGTGAGCTCAGACACCTGCTTCTCCAGTATCATGATTCTGGTTTTCTCACCAGCAATATCATCCTCTATGTCACCAATACTTCTGCTTGTTCCAGTCTCCCTGAAAAGTCTTTAAAGTCTGACTTGATCTGGTCAAAACTCCGTCAAATTTGGAGCCGAAGTCATTTTTCAGGGCTGCAATAGCCTCTAAAATCCCTGCTGCTCCGGAAGCGTGCACATCGGTGGTTAGCGTGCTAGCATCTTCCCCTGTTTCCTCGAGTCGGTTGGTCTTATTCTGAGCCTTTTTCTGATGGCCCGAGGTGGTTTTAGATTGTTTGGTCGACATGTCTTAGATTACAGATACACTTAACTTTAGTTTGATGAAGGAGTGCGGTCGCTTTTAACTTTTTAAGCCAATTCCTACGGAGAGATCGAAAATGATCATCTCCGCACCATAGCCACCCCCAGATACAGTGTATTCTGATCAAT
>NW_023339984.1:6301247-6306104 GCF_004916995.1 Morone saxatilis | reverse complement strand
ATCACTTCCTGTTTGTACAGGACGATCCTGAACACCCTCATGACGGGCTGAGCACCGGAACAAAACTGGAGATAGTAACAGAGGTTTTAATTACAAATTCAGTACCAGACACTAAAGTACCCTCGCATCCCCCGCGAGTACGGGCGGCCCTTCCCTCGCCAACGCCCACCACATGAAAACAGACATAAACATAGCTGTAACATAAACCAGATGTTTCTTACATTCCATCATGTGAACATCATGTTTTATACACAGATAACATAATGGTTTTCACACAGAGAGAGAGAGAAAGAGAGAGAGAGGTTTAATGTATGCATAATCAGAAGTAAAAATACCTCATATTCCCCCCTCCGCTGCTTCTTAAAGTCTCTCTCCCAGAGCTCTTCTCAGTTAACCATACAGAAAATGTGTCCATAGCTGGCTAACAGAAATCAATGTTCCTGTTGCTTATCCAGGGCTCGCAGTCCAGCTTCATTGTCCAGTTATGAGTCCACTTAAGTGTAGGAGCCCCGGACCAGCTGTGGTTGACCTCCCAATATCGTCCTTCGAGAAAGAGAAAACAAAAACCAACCAGTATCTTGCAAAAACATCTGATATAGATAATCAGATACTAAGCAACTACTATTACCAAGTAATTATAGATCAGGCGTGTCCAAAATGTAAATAGTGTAAACCAAAAACATCTTTCACTATCACTCAGTAATATTTGATTATCCCCCCTTCTATCTAATTGTCCATATTATTCCCTAACCCTAACCCATTCCTTATTTATGCTGGTTCCTATTCAGAGTTTGAACACCTCTGCTCCGGGTTTACAAGGCTGATTCCTATTCCTAAAGTAAATAATAAAGTCATCATTAACAAATGGATATATAATCAGAATAATTCAGCTAACAAATGTGTCACATAAAAAAGAATCAAACAAACATCTCCATCACATGACCCTCTGTCACCACTTCCTCATCGTCATTATCCAAGTCATTTCTATTTAATAATGGCATCTGGGTTTGTCCCTCAGGCATCACCGCTCCAACCCATCTAAGTCTCATGGCCTTGGCAAAGGTCAGCAGCAGTGAACAAAAACAAAACATCACACACAGTGATAAGATAAGTGCCACCAGAATTGTAACTAGTATAGCCCCCGTTAATTTATCCTGCAGCCAAGCATTTGCTGACCATCCTGCATCTTCTGAGGGACCGAATGCATCCCTGATGAATTTGCAAAACCTTGTAGGGTGTAAGTGATATTATCAATATGATCAGCCAAAAATGTTACACCATACCATGGAAATAGCTCTAATCCCCATTTTTCACCCAAAGGTATTCTCCAATGGTACGCCTCAAGATTATGGAATTGTGCCAGTTCCCTTCTGTTCCTGCTACCAGGAATAATATTATCCTGGATCCCCTCAGGTTGTTGACCTTGCTAAATTATTATCATACGGGAGTTTCAATGTTGCCATATAACAACATCCTGTCCATCCATAAGGTAAAAATAATAAATATGTATGCTTTATCACCACAAATCCACCAAATATCTTTACAATTTCCTATGGTCACATTTCCAGGAAAGGATTGGTTAACTACGGACAAAGTCCAACTTTGCTGACCTGGAACACGAAGAGTTACTGTATACCTCTTATTACGTCCTACTTTGTCATGGACATATTCATATTTATGTCACAATCTGACAATCCCATAAACATACCAGTTACACCATGAGTGTCATTTGAACAAAAACAAGCCTTTGCTTGTACACCTTTTACTTCCACTGAACCAGGAACTACCCTTAGTCTATATATGGCAGATCCATCATCCAAGCACATTCTCTCTTAGGTTTATATAGATGCACCGACATAGCCATCCAGGTGTCCAGCGCTGCTTCTTGCTGATACCTCAACCATGATAATGCATTATATTGACATTTACTACCGTTCTCTATTTCTGTAATGGACTTCTGAGTTACACTTGCAAACTCTATGGGTTTCAGAGATATCGTAGCTGAATTCTGGATTATATCTATAGTTTCTGTAAATAACTCAGATGTTGTCATTGTTTTATCAATGACTTTCCATGTTATCTTACACTGTCCATCTTTCCTTTTTACTTAAAACCTTGTCTGTAGAGGATCTCACCTCTAAAGCCTCACTTATAGGATTCCCAGCAGTTGTAAATTGGGAAATTGTCCCTATGGTTGTTATAGATTTTACACCGACTGAAGTCGTAGCAGGAGTTGGTGCACTAATGATCAGTCACTTCCAAAACTGGAATAGTAGATGCTATCTTTTCACCCTCCACTCGAGGGGTTGTTGCTATGGCGATTCACCCCTCAGCAGATGCCTGTGTTTGAACATCATCAACACCAGTGTTATTTTGCGTTATTTTGTTATTATGTCCTTCCCTCCAGTAATTGAGCACTGGCATGTACTGGAAAGATGGATTAAGATAACTACATATATATTCCCCAAAATCTTCTTGGCTGAAATTAAAGAAATTAGAGGATACAATTTGAATTCAAAGTCAAATAGTCAAAAGTCTTCCCCATGTATGATGTCATGCAGTTGTTGGGAGTTGTCCACAAAATTCATTATGTCATTAATTTCTTTTTAATACGTGTTTTTTAGACTATCCAAAATTGTCTGGATGTGGTCCAAACCTAATTTTCAAACCTCCAGAGTATATGGCCATAGTGCACTGATTTGTTTTAAAAAAAACATCATGATCATTTTCTAGGAGGATTAACCATTTCCACCCGGCGTCAGGTTTCCAATTGATCACCAAGGATCACTCTTTTGTTCACCCTGCCAGAGACGGCACTGGTCAGAGACTTTGCGACAAAGTCGGGGGTATCGGCTGGTACACCCCTTCCATCTCTCTCTTGAAACTAGACATTCAACTATTCAGCTACAGCCTTTTCACAAGGGTTTGATATCTAATAATTCTTCATAAGATCAGATATGTAGTTAATCTATATCAGTGAATGAGTAATCAATTAATGATGTATGCTAGCCCTTGCTAAATCTTGCAATTAAAAAAGTTAAAGAATAAATTGTGGGCATTGGATTTATGATATATCAACAGGCAATAATTATTATGTAGTATGTTCAACATCTTGAAAGTTCTAACAGGTTACTCTAGCCAAAGAAATTAAACAAACCCTTGGGGCTTACTGTACAAGCCACTAAATATAATCCTAGCAACTACCAAGTGCACGGATCAATAAGAAAAGAGCTGCCATGAACGGACGTGGCTAGTGTGGTATTTCACTCTAGGGCTATTCAATCAGGTGCTATATTAGAGCGAGCAGGGTAGGCGTCCGGATGAAGGCAGTTAGAAGTTAAGCGTGTCTACTTGCCACCAGCTTAAATAGTCCTCTTTTGAACCTAGTAGGGTAATACTCACAGGCAAGAGGCTCAGACCCTTTAAACGGAGAGCTGGTCCAGTACCACCCATACGGGGATAACTCAGGATCTAACAGTCTGTGTGCTATTCAATGCTCTGACCTGCCCCCGCTGCCTCCTATGGATGTGCCTGTGATCCTTTTGTTGGTGCCTCTGGACAACCTTCCACTGGATCTTGTCCTTCTCACCAGATAGGATAAGGGATGAAGATCCAAAAATCTGTCCACATACTCCCTCTACCACAGTTTTTCCTGACTGCCATCTCTCTCCTGTTCTCTTTGTCTTCTCATCTGGTTAAATCCACGTTCCCCTTGTTTCTTTCAACGTGCAAGATGTATGTCCAAACAGTCACTAACCCCCAGCCTGGGAATGTCATCATCACATTCCTTTGTCCTTTTGGCTCCCCAGCCTGTGGTTGCAGGAGGCTGCTAGTGACGAAAAGATTTCCTGGGAGAAGCAAAGTTAGTTTTCTCTGCCCTTTCCCAGTCACACAGGATTCAGAGAAAGAGATCAGGTAGGTACAGTAGGTCTTCATGGAGTTGCTTATCTTAGAGGGGTTCTTCCCCCCCTCCTGTAGGCATTCTTGCAGGCAGGAGACAGCATATGGGGGAGGTTTAGCCCTTCTTCTGGCCCTACATTTTCTCTTCTTCTACTCTCTTAGTCTTACTCTTCATTTCCATCTTTCTGATTCTCTCCCATATCTGGAAGGTCTGCCAATTTATCACTTTCTTCCTACTTTCTTGTCCTCTTTCTTCAAACATTACTCTATACCATCTTTAAACAATCAGTTCTATGTGTACCTATGATAGACAACACAAACCAGTTACATGGTGCCAAATTTGAAGGATTGTACATCCTCATCCTCACAGTGTTTCCCCATTTTCTGAAATGCCAGCAATGCCTGTAAGAGAGTAAAGTAAGGAATTTAATTTCCCCAGTTTGATCCCCATTTCTACCATAGACTCACTTGAACGGGTTTGCTTTTAACTTCAATGGGCTTATCAATCACACTGAACTTTCATACACACAAAACCTTCAGATCAGGCAGGTGGCTTATATGACACATCCGTTTCAAGCAGCACACCCTTGTAATATACACAATGAATACCAGACACTGACTGAGTCACCACAAAGTTTATATTTTTTTACTTCCTTATCACACTCATGTGCCCTTATTGTTGGTGGGACTGTTTTCTTTCTAGGACTTTTCTCTTTTCCCCAAATCCTCACCAAAAACCACCTTTATTGTGGTTTACTGTCCACTAGGCATTACAGTACTTTGCATTCAACAGGTATCACTGCCTCTCCAAGTTCAGGAACTTTAACTAATGTAATATTCAATTCAATTCAATTCTATTTGTATAGCGCTAATTCATAACAGAAGTTATCTCAGGACACTTTTCAAATAGAGCAGGTCTAGACCGAACTCCTTTTAACATTTACAGAGACCCAACGG
>NW_023339984.1:6289943-6301147 GCF_004916995.1 Morone saxatilis | reverse complement strand
GGTGGGTGGTCATCTGCCTTGACCAGTTGGGGGGGAGAGAGAGAGAGAGAGAGAGAGAGAGAGAAACAGAGAGAGACAGACATATAGCAACAACAGTAGCAACAACTACATAGCACAAGCCATCTCATAGACTAAGATTTCAAATGGGTAGCCCCAGAGGGAATGAATCCCTTAAACATTACAGTGTTTGTGCTACCTAAGAAACACCAAATAAAACTTTACGATTAATCCCACCTACAAAGCTTTCCATTGTCATAAAAAAGCAGCAACACTGCCTTTGTCACCTACACACACTGCAGTCAAGTTGCATTTGTCAGTAAAACATAAGCCTTTTGTTGAAAGTAAAACAGCGAGCTTCAACCCTAGCATGTCACTCGCTTACGGATCTACTGCTAGTGATTCCATAATTAATAGTGCAATCCACAAACTGCAGTGAACTGCGGGTCATTAAACATCTGCAGGGCATTTCTTTCTATAAAAGGACAGCAACAAGGTCCCATACACACTCTTCACCTTCGTAACCTTGCAAGCGCTGCTGTACGCCCACAAAACTGTTGACCCTGTCCCTTCTGCGTACTTGGGGTTTGCTCCTGCTGGATTTGAACAATGCCATTATTGAATCTTACTGAATATAATTGAACCCTCCAACCACAAAATGGCCACTCAAAGGTGGTTGTGCTGCACAAGTGTGAAACCACATGCAAATAGAAGTATAGTAAAACTACAAACACAAATGAAGAGGTGCAACATGCAAACGTGTGACACGTGTCAGCCAAACACAACGGTCGACCACCCACCCACTCCCCTGGAAACCCACGCTCACTCACACACAAAAAATTGGAGGTCTATGTACATCGCAATAGCAAGCGAAACTGTCATAAAGTAAGTAACGTATCTCCTTTCAAGAGCAGAACGTGTTTCACAAAAGAAAAAAGGCAACAGCATAAACACACAGGAAGAACTATTTCTATAAAAATAAAGAAGAAAAGCATTCCTAATTCGTACATTTAATGAAAAGAATGAAGCAATCAAGGAAAAGAGTAATGGTGATATTAAACAAAAACAAGAAAGGCAAAGAAAAAACTAAAAAAACAAAATAATACCTGGAAATACTGCTAAAGAATGACAGAACAATAACATGAGAATATAGAAAAGCAAAGAAAAACAGCAGGGTGACAGTTTAATTGCACAGACCTTTATCTGCATGCACACAGTCACCATTATGGTATTTAAAGTGTATTTTAAATAGAATAAACCCCAACAGTATCACCAACACAGCGCTGCACACCATCCAAATACCACTGCTTGACCAATTTCATTACACAGTCCACCACTATGCTGGGATGCTCATTGTAGTCTTAGAAGTCCTGACTGAACATAATTTTCCCCATAAAGAGCCTCAAAGGAACGAACAAAAAGAGAAATTTTGCACTGAGGACCTTTAACCATGTCTACAATATCCTGCCTCCTCTAAAGCTTTTACAGGCCACACTGTTGCTTCGGCTGTGTGGTCTATTCTGTCTCCAAATCTGTCTGGCAGTTCATAACATATTACAATGTCTCAGGAATACATGGTGAAATTATTATGTGCCATCAATATTGTAATATAACAAGTCAATATCATCTGGGATTTGGTTATTGTCATACTGAGTTATATCTCAAATGTTGTCCCTTCTAGGGGACTTTTAAGTATTTGAGTTTAATTGCAAAGTGTTCATTTTCGTCTTGTTAGTCTAGTAATGGTTTCTCAATTGAATTTTCAGCAAATGTAATCTTACAATGAAATATATTGGTAAGATTACACAACAACAGACCGTGATAAAAGCTCTAGACAGCATAAACAGAAACATTACCACTAATAAAACAACAAAAATGTGTCTTTAAAAAAACTGTACAGTAAGTCTTATTTATGGCAGTGATCCCTTTAAAACCACTTGAATCTGAGAGCAAAATGCCACAAAAGCTTGACCCTTGAGCAGTGAACACAGCAAGTATATAGTCTGATAAGTACTATTTCATCTATTCCCTACATCGTCACAGTAAAAGCCCAAAGCCCGTTGCCAAATGTCAGTGGATCTGAGTGGTAACAGTGAAAGATTGTTATGGTTGCAGAAAGGTGTGCTGGTGACATTCAGGAACTAATTGCGTATAATGATATAAGCTAAATATCATAATATTGTGACATGGTTTCATATGTGTGCAGTACAATAACTGATGTAAGAAATATTATGTTGTTTTACTCAACAGCTACACAGAGTGATCAGTCAAATAAGTGGTCCCAAGTCTAGTCCTGGTAGTGCATTTGTTATTCCATACTACTCCTACATGAAAAGCATTGTCTGCTTCTCCAGATGGGAGACACAAAGAGGATTGGATAAAAAGGCAGGTGAGGAAGACAAAAAAGTAGATGAAACAAAGTAGAGTTTGCAGTTAACACTCATCTCCAGTCCCCCATCGTCTCTCTTCTTGTTCTCCTGAGTTGAAAGCATGTGTTTTCTTAGCAGCAGCACTGAGCATTAAGCTCAAATTCATCGTCAACTTAAAACGGGACAAATCCCTTTATTCTCTCGCAAGAACACACACTCTTGCACACATGCAGGCACAAAGGCGTGGAAACACACACCTTATTACTTAAATCTTTGAGAATAAAAAGTCTGGATTCTCTAAACAATCCTCCCTCGCTTTTCTATCGATCTGAACACTATTTATGCATCCTCTCTTGCACTCCTGCTGTCTTTCACTCAGCCCCTCCCTCCATGCATTTTCTTCAATAGCGGGAGCCACATTACAGAGAGAAATGCAAACTGCCAATCCTATCTTATCACAGAAAAATACAGATAAGAAAATGCCATTTTGCCTTTAGAGATATCGTAAATCCATCTTCATTTCCAATCAGAACTTTACCACCTGGGCTTTATCTTATTTTTTGGGGACTGTCATCAAAAGGCTGAACACAACAAACAGTTATTCTACTTTTTAATGTTTGTAGTGAGAGGTGGTGGAGAATGGGAGCCTGCACCTGATTCTGTTTTAATTGACAATTAATGAATCCAGACATTAGCTGATCCAAACACCTGGCTAAGGGCAAGCCTTAATTAAACTCATTAGAATTAGAAAAGAGACTTTTGTTCTCAATCAGTCATTAAAGCAGCCAAAACGCAAGGCAGTCTCCCAAATCTCTCTCTCTCTCTCTCTGCTTTTTTCCTTTATTTCCCCTCATTACTAACAAATGGATTTGTTTTTTAAATGCTGTCCAAGTAGCTCAAACAATTACTCTGCTTTCCATTAGTAAATAAGTTCAAACAGGGAACAATTAATCTAGTAACTCTTTGGACATAGTCTAATGCTGGGCTTTTCAGGACCAAAATAATAATCTGTCAAAACTCCACAGAGACAATCCACAGAACGAGACTGTGGTTTACACGTTGTGTTTGTGTGGTGTCTGGTTTTATTGAACACCAGAGCAGTGTGCGTGTCACGGTGTCTGTGAGTTAATCTGGATGGAAATGCCTTGTTTGATCTGCTGAAATATCAAACAGCCCGTGGCAAAGCTAATCAACAGATGAGCATCTTTCTGAAGTCTCTAGCAAAGAAATCTTTGGTTATTCAGGCAGAACAGTTGATTCTTGATGAATATATCAGGCACACTGTATTTGTTTCCCAAACTGCCACACATCGGAGTCTAATGTTGCCTGGGCCAAAAAATACACAGTCCGTTCAGATATTCAAAGTCCAGCACTGCTACCAGATTCACTGATTTAATTAGATCATATCAATCCTTTTAAATTATATTTTTCCAGTCTGCTGACAGGAGAGGAAAAGTACTTATCCAATTATCTCTGTAAGGATGATTTTAGTCTTTTGACAGACAGCTTCTGCCAAAAAAAAGGATACCATTTTTGGGGGAACATTTTCCATTTCGTGTTTTATGTATTTACCTGATGCTCTTATCCAGAGCCACTTAGAGCGAAGGCAGTGGTAGAATAAGCTTCAGTTCCTAGATCACCAACATTACTAGAAAAAGGATTTTTTTTAATGGTGGTGGAGGGGAGACTTTTTTTTTTTTAAAGTTAAAAGCAAATTAGAGTGAGCTGAGGTGGAAGATGTGGTGAGAGAATATGTTTCATTGAGAGAAGGGGATTTGAGGTACTTCTTGAAGGAATGAGTTTTCAGCTTATAACTGAGGATGGGAAATGACTCTGCCTTTCTAACCAGTGGCAAACTCATTCCACTTTTTGCCTTTTTGTGCTGATTCATCATGGCCCACAGGTCTCCAGTGTGTAAAAACCCCTGAAATTCATAATTGTAAATAATCCCATGCCAAAACTCTGTGCTACAATGCCATATTTCCTTTAACATAGCCACTTCTCCCTGGAGCCTTGGAGGAATCTACTAGCTTTTCAGCAAATAAGTTCTTTGATCAAGGCGCTACTGTGTGAAAAGCAGACTCAAACTCATTTCCTCTACTCAAAAAAGCACATTTGCACAGCAGGCAACATAAAACCAAAGCAACTATACTGTAGAATACATAACTATAGATACTAAAATGTTTCTATAGGGGCGTCCTGATAGTTCTGGATACCCCTTTGCATCTCTGGAAGCATCAACATTGGGTTGAATTCTCTACTTGTCTCTAGTGTTTACTTTCTAACGTTTAATGACAGAATTGCCAAGACATTTGTTGACGCACTATTATGACATTTGCTAAGCATGTTCATACTCCCACATAAGGTAGCATCTGTAGTGGCATCCTTAAGTCAGACTCTACATATTCACCATGACTTTGCTCTAAAAACAGCAAATTTATTAGCATCTTGTCCCATTCAACGCTTTTAGATTGTAAACTCAATGAATAATGCAGCCTTAAGATGCATGGCTTTAGATATTTAGTCTTGCTTTTTTTCCTTTCCCTCTCTCCCTCCCTATCGATCTACTAGCAGTCTAGACTTTGTGATGAAATGCCACTCTGAAAGGCTTTGTCCAAGACAGCTGTAAACATGTCACCTTTGCCGGCCTTCTGGCTCTGTAGGGCCTCAACAAGGCCTTTGTAAATGTCTCAACTGGAGGGCTGTTAAGGGCAAGGCTAGTTTTACGACCAACAAGAACATTACACACGACTTTGGCTCAAAACTTACAATCAAGTGTACCTCAACTTCCCTTTCCTCTTTTCCCCTCTAACGTGTTTACAACTGCAGAGTAAGGCTGGACTGCCCTATAATTCTAAATGTGTATACATGCCTGTGCATGCATACTCACTGTAATTTGGAAGAAGGATAATTGTACTGTGGCTCTGAGCTTGGCACTTAGCACTGTCAGGAGTAGGAGGAGGAACAACAGAAAGACCAAGTAGAAGAGAGAAGGATGTGCTTGGAGAGTTAAGTGAGAGATTTCAGAGAATGTACTGATGAACTGTGCTTAACAGTTAGAAAAGCATACATCATTTAGCCTTACGAGCAAAAACAGATACTTTCAGATGCTGGAGAGTGCAGGCTTGTAATGGAATTTTTTATTAGGGAGAGCACAGTGAGAGCAGGTACACCTCAGGCTTAGTCTGGGGGAAAAAAACTTCAGCATTAAAACTGTCAGTGCTACTGGGTTGCCAGATGTTACAACGGAAACAAGCAAACCCAGCTGTCAAATAACCAGCAGAACTCATAAGAAGGTATGATGGCATTTTTAGAGTAAAAAAAGACCTCCAGCTCCAGAATTCCTGGTACATAAAAAAAAAAGAGAGAACTGCTCTGCTTTTAATGAGCAAAATTGGCACCTCTGACAGATCGGATATGCCTCCAAGGTTTGCATGCATTTTTAAGACATTTAAAAAAAAAACATGCATTCACAGGTGTAGTCATCACATTTTACTGCACGTAACTATAAACTAGTGCTGCATTTAACGCTGCCCTCAAGATGAACTGTTTGGAAAGCATTTCATTCCTTTTGAGAGTGTGACTGGAATAATCAGGCGACCAGCCGGTCGAGAGAAATCGAGTTCTGTGTTCCATTACGGGCGTTCAATTAGACATGAAAATGCCTGAGAAAAGAATGGAGGCCCCCGGGACGAGGACTGCAAGACGGATGAACGGCTACCACAGTTCAAATTGTGCTACAACGATTGTGCTGCTACGGAAAAATCTTAACTTGTGTTCACACTGAGCTAAATGATTAACAAGCCACTGGTAGCTTATAAGATTTCAACATTTCTGTTTCAATAAAAAGCAAGGTAAAAGCAATTCAAAGCTTCCCTGTTGTCTAATGTTCTCTATCTAATTTGTTTTCAATTGAAGCAATCTTGAGTGACCCAAGACACCAGGATGAGTGAGGATTCCAAAGTCCAGTTCTGAAAGAACATAAATATTACGGATTATTCCTACATGGTACAAAAATGTATAATTGTGTTTGTTGTTCAACCTTTCATATGAGAATGGGATTATTGAGTGTGTGTTAATTGACTTGTAGGCAGATTGCATTAAAGTTTGTGTGTGTTTGTGGGTGGGTAATAGATGATTAAGCCCTAAAACCTTCCTGAGTATGTGTGTGTGAGTGAGTATTAGAACACATCAATTAATCAGTGTGTGTACCGACCCTTAATTAAAAACTCCCACTTCCCCCTGAACCCTACTCCTGTGTGCATGTGTGTGTGGAAGTACATCTGCATTTGTATGCACGTCACTGCTGCTGAATCTCAATATTCATGACTGTGCACTACCTCTCACACTCAAAGCCACATTCAACATTGGTATATTTTCACTTTTAAAAAACATTTCCTGCTGTGATTTCAGAAACAGGTAATCAACAGTTTTGGCTGCCCCAGGTAACTGTAGAGGCTCTGCTCACCATAAAGTGACAGCATACTGTAGATGTAAACGTAATGAATGCACCATTAACCTGCATTCTCCCCTTTGTGTCAAAAAATGTCAAGAGTAAATTGTTCTCCTGACTGAGCCTGCGGTCCATGTCTTTCCTGAAAGTTCACTGGTCATTAACTCTTCGATTTAGGAACCTGTTAATGTTCAATCAATTTGTGCTTCAAGGCAACATGCCAGAGAGGATTACCAACAGAAATAACATGTTCTGTCCATATGTTGACTGCATTCCATCTCTACATGGGCTGTGTATGCTCTGCCGCCTACTCCTAATCAGAGCCTTTGATTGCTCTCTTTCGTCTCTTCTTTCATTTGTACTTGCTGCCTACACCTACACTTTTAAATTTTGTTGCAATTTCTCATTCTTTCTCAGCCACGGCTACTTTCCCGGCCATTCAAGGTGTGATATTGGAAAGTAATTCACCAGCAACAGCGTAATAGTAATTTTTCATTCCCCCGCCTACATCAGTATTTTTTTGTTATCCCATTTAAATGAACTGAGCATGCACAATTACATATTGTTGTGAGTAAAAAGGAAGTTAACTGCAGTTGACCCGAACCTTTGACACCATGACGGATAGCACGTCTCCTTGGAAAGTGCATTACTCAACCAACTAATCAGATTTCACACCTTCAGCAAGGTCATAGCCTTATTTTCACCACTTCTCCTACCTTGTTTCCAACTCTCACTCTCAAATTAATATTCACACAGACGTCCAGACTGGGCCCTGGGGGGAGCGAGTGTGTGTGTGTTTTATTTCATGTGCACGTATCTAAATACAAGCCATGATGTTGCAGCAGAAAGGACGACAGATTGAAAGACCAGGACAAAGGGAGGAAAGAAGAAATGAAAAGGGAAGAAGTAAAGATGAGGACAGATGGAATAGATGTAGAGAAAGAGAAACCAAGAAAGGGATTTCTTCTTTTAATATGCAGGAAACTGAACCAACTGTCAAAAAGGAGATTTTTTAGTGATATTCATGCATCTTTATTCCTACATTTTGTTTTCTTCACATCTACCTGTTTTGGTGTCAATTCTGAATTTGGGCATTTACAGAATACCCTGTACTTTAAGTTTTGGCAGACTGTTGAGTGACAATAACAGAATGGAAATGCCAAAATCAAGTGTAAAAAAAAAAATTTCAAAAAGGTTTTGAATTTTTGAATAAATTAGGAAAGGAATGTCGGAGGAAAATGGCAGACATTATCTGTATCCAGAACAGGAACTTTCCTTGTACTAACACTGACAAACTAGCAACTGTTCAGTTTTCTTTTCGAGCATCATCGCTCAAAATCTTCTTTTCTCCATTCCTTACACCTCCGTTTCCTTCTTCCCTCTCCGCATCCCACCCTGTCCTCGTCCTCTCCTCCTTCGCATCTTCCAATGTCCCAGTTGACACCATCCAGCTCAAACTTGCTGTGCGTGTGTGTACATGTGTGTACATGTGTGTACATGTGTGCATTCGACAGTGCGTTGCTTATTCTGGCTATAAACACATCTGTCTCGTGTCAGTCGTTTCATTAGCCGTTAGACATTGGGTTGTGTTGACATGTCGTTTTAGCGAGTGTGCGTGTTTGCTACATGATAGCCGACTCTTAAGCTGGAGTGGCAGTTTGTGCATTGTGTGAATAGCTTAGTGCTCAGTGGCTGAGTACTACTAAACTCAATGCTCTCTGTTATCTTAACAACTGCACCCTTTTTCTTATCCTTTTTTCACCTGCCAAAAAATTTCTGCCCACAGTTCTGAAACATCTTTTAAGAACACCACCTCTTGCAATTATAAGGATGAACTGAAACAGAAGAAATCAGAAAGTTTATCCTTGAGTTTCATTCATTTATTTTTGCCATGAATTTCACCCTTAATTTATGGGAAGGGTGATCTGTTGGAAAACATTGCTAAGGTTAGCAAGCTAAACTAACTTAATCTTTCCAAGTAATATACTCACTTGTATAATAGGTTCCTCCTACATGTTAAAAGTCATAAAGGGATGGGACAGCTCAAAATCAGTAAGCGTTTTGTACCAACGTTTGTAGGCTAAAGGGCTATGAAGTGCTCCAATCAACAGTGCAATATGGCAGTCGACAGAGTTTTCTAGCAAGCCAGTTCTCATATGTCATGTTTTATGTTTGTTTTTTTTATGTTTTGAAGTTGCAGTTTGTGATATTAATGTCATGTATTAATGTCATGGATTGGCTTATACATTGAATTATATTTGAAGCTGTTCCTTTTACTTTGTCCACCCCTGTGCTGTACATAGAGGCAACAAGGACGCCTTTCATCTCACACAAAAGACAAAAATCTGCCCATTTAAGTAAGTGTTTACAGCTGGTAAAAGCGGTGAAGCTGCAAATAGACGGCAAAAGAAAAACAGGTCATTTATTGTTAAGGGACAAGAAACTGCTTATTAAAATTAATCATGAAAGATACTTTTTTGCATTTTGTACCACAGTGCATCTTTTCTGTGTTAATAGAGGAGTAGTCATGCAGTACATAAACCTGTCAGTGCAGGATAAAAAGCTAAGACTTCTCCTGAGTGCATGTGAAATTTTAATGCCGTTAAGGCCTTAAATTTAGACAATTCACATCAGACTTCGTTTGGTCTCCTGAGTTTTTAGGAGTCAGCCTGCCTCTCTACTCACACCAAAAAACAAGTGGTAAACAAGCCTGCCTGTCATTTCTCTGGATTTCATCCTGTCCTTTTTATTTTCCATCAGTGTCAACTGCTACTCTCTCATATCTTTGTTTTCTTTTCCTACGACACACTAATTTCACCCTTGTGTCACTATTTCCTCACCTTCTACTACTCCATTCATCGCTCCGTCAGTCAGCTTAAACCTTCTCTGATTTATGCACTCTCACTATCGCCATTTGCATTTGCATGTTCTTGATCTTTTATTCAATTTCCTGAAATGAGGCTTTTCCAGGACTGGTACTTGTACTATAAAAGTGTGCATGTAGATGTAGTGCACACACAAACATACAGTCACTTTAGACACACACACTGATAATTACAAGACTGTTCATGTGATTAACTACCGTGCAAGTGGTTGTTTAGAGGTGTGAAATGAAGAAGAGATAGACCAGCGATAACCCAGCCCCCAGAGACACATATTAGTGTGTCATCTTGTGTGAGTGTGTATATGCCTACGTGTGACAAAAATTGTGTGTGTTAGTGTGATTACGTGTGTGTTGTCAAAGTGTGTCTAAACCTCTTATTCTCCCACTGATAAGTGAGAGATGAGATGGATTTCCCGTCTCTCCTCTCCTCTTTGCAAATGCTGAGTGAGTGATCCTGGATCAGTGCTTCTGCCTACTCCTGCCATGGAACATGATGCAAAGGTCAGAGGAGGTTAACTCCAGATCAGAGAGAAGAAGGGTTCATCCTGTTACTACTGTACGTTAACACTGATCTTGCTGTGACTAAAGTGATGGGACTGGTAAGGGGGCAAGAATACAGTTTTTGGCTAGATTATTAGCTGGATAAACAAAGTAAATGAGCAAGTAAACTACATTTTCTCCAGTGCTCCTAATTGATTTTCTTCAAGATGTTGATGTTGATGATTCAGTTGTGGATGTTGCTTGTGAAAACCCTGAAAAGCTATTTGTAGCGCAGTGACCTTTTGCTATGCGATAAATAACATGGATGTTTACCACTCGGTGCAATTGAACCTCATTCACACTACATTTTCTGAGTTTCTCATGTTAATTGGAAGAAAAATAAAGTGAAAAATAAAGGCTGTGATTCATGAAATATGTACAAACCACTAATTAATTTTTATTTATTTATAATGTTTGTGATTTACATTTGAGCTTAATTTGACTGTAAGCGGCATTCGGTGCTTAAAAAGTAACTGTTGATTTTAATAGTCATTACAATTTATTAATCTCAAAAACAGCTATGAAAAAAACAGGGCTAACGTTAGAGATCTAAAAAACAGACTGCAGGTATAAAAAATTGAGATCAAGATGGAAAAAAGGCCGACCATGGGAAAACACATGTAACCAAGGCAGCGAACCGTTAACGGGAGGCTCAGAGATCTGAAAACAAGAGATACACATGAGAGAACTAGAAGACAACTTTGCTCATGAAGGGAGACAGAGGTCAAACTGGTGAAGAGGTGGAGGAGCATGACAGAAGAGAAGAAAAAAAAACACTTGTTTATCTGGCAAGTAGAGACAGCAATGAAAAGAGCTTGTGTATGATAAAAGAGTAAGACATGACAGGACAGGCACTGGGATATGGAGTGCTTGGCCAGACAGTCTGCCCTGACACAGGTTAACAAGCACACATACACACTTGAGACCAGATAAACAGGGAGTGTGTGAGTGTGTGTATGTG
>NW_023339984.1:6289445-6289889 GCF_004916995.1 Morone saxatilis | reverse complement strand
TGTGTGTGTGTGTGGCAACACATACTCAAGCTGAGGATGGATTACTGGTGTCCTGTCCAAATTTAGCTGTGTCAATACTACGCTATCTTAGCGTCACAAAATGAGTAAGAACTGAATCTGCTGAATGTGGCAATGACCAGCTCCACGGATAACTGTGTGCCGTCATATAGAATCACAGTAGCCTATCCATTATCTACAAAGAAAATGTCTTACAAACACAGTTTTTTTATATAATGAATTCCTGCTGTACATACATATTTTGCTAGGCTAAGAGGAGTAAACAACAAAATAGAGATTAGTTTAAATTCTATTCTATCCATTTAGCAGGAAGCAGTCAGACAGTACAGTAAGAACATTTTTCTCTATTAAAATGAACTCATGTTGGGCGCCCGGTTAGCTCAGTGGGTAGAGCTGGTGACCCATGTACCAAGGCTGAGTCCTTGC
>NW_023339984.1:6272290-6289345 GCF_004916995.1 Morone saxatilis | reverse complement strand
AGAGAGCCTCTCTAGAGGGATGTCATCACCAACCCATTCACACACACACACACACACACACACACACACACACACACACAGAGAGAGAGGTGGATGCAACGACCTCAGGTGACCTCATACTCTCACTCTTACAGATTAGGTGTAAAGATGAACAGCAGTGAAACCACACTGCCCGAAGCAAAGCCCCCGGTGTCACAAAAATGACATCTAAAGAAACACACTGGAAGACAGAAAGACAGACAGACAGACAGACTTAGAAACCTACAGTCTCACATACAAATGTCTCAGTTTGTTGACTTCTCCACCAAACTGGACAGAATATTGAGTCTGTTAAGGGAGTGCTGTGAGGAGAAACATCTTGGTATTTTTTTAGGTTGTTTCTGTTTTGTCATCTCTTCTTCTGTTGTTTTTTTCATTTGTCTTTCTCTATATTTCCATAGTCCATGAATCATCTGCTCACATCTACATCTGTTCACAACAAACCAACAACAAACCATCAACCTGTGTGACGATAGGTACAGGACGGATGCTCAGCCTAGTTTTCAGATTTGCTGCTCGAAACTCTTTCATTCTGCTTTAATGATAGGTCGTTTAGGTGAAGCTATACAAAAGCAGCCTTCTAATTTCCTGTCTGCAAATTTGTCGGTTAAAATAACTGTTGCTGGCAGACCAGATCAGCTCCAGCTAGCTAGTAATCAAGCAAATGTTTGCTCCAGTAATTGCTTGAAAATGCAGTCTCTGGATGATGTTTCCAACCTAAGATGTCTCAAATACGCAGTTGATGGCTACACACAAGATATTGTGTTAAAAGAAAAAAATCCTCTTTCTTCTTAAAATGTAGAGTCGTGTTAGTATTTTTCTAATGTCTTGTTACAGTTGCAAACAGATTGGTTGAGCAATTTAGCGAATGTCCAATTCGAAGGAAAAGATATTCCTAAAGAACAGTGTAGTTGGGTTTTTGTGATTTAATGCTGTTGAAAAAAACAAAACAAAAAAAAACAGTTGAAAAATCAAGACTTGTTTAGGTTGTCACTATAAAAAATGCAAATGCACAGACATTATTCAGTCTTCAACACTTCTCTTATATTTAACCGGCAATATGCAGACTCAAACATGACAGCCACAGGTGTACTGGTCTCTATGGGCCGTACCACCTGCTGGTGTTTTATGTTACACTCTCTCCATCTTGATTGCCCTTTTGCTGTTGTCCCTCTGCTTCTCTATCTATCTTTACCCTCCTTCCGCATGTCCTGTCCATTTCCTGTCCATCATTTTCCCCTCTTTCTCTTTTTACTGCTGGAATGTGTGACATTTTACCGCTTAGCACACGGCTCATCCATTGCACAAGCACATTCACAAATGTGCACACGTACACAACAATGCTCAGAGACATGCACACATACACAGAGGCAGGAGATAAACAGAGCTTTCTGAAATGCCAAACATAATACTACACAACAGAGGAAAGCAGCATGTTGTCAAGCGTCAACCAAGTAACTCAAACTTTGGTGAATTCAGTTTTTCACTTTAATTTAAAGGTTACTATACTTAACATGCTGAGGCACTTTCATGTCTATAGAAGCACCCACACAGTTACCCGAAAAGCAGTACTGTTCCCACAAAAAATGTTAAGGGTTATGTTATATCTCTGCGAGCAAACCAAATGATGAATAGGGTTTGGATTTGTTGCCAACACTCTTGCTACTTACTTGTGACATTCTAATACAACAACTCTCTCCAAAGCTACTGCTCAGAAATCAAGGAAACAAACCACAATCCTTGTTCTAGACAACATTTTCATTGGCCACCTTTGCCACAAGTGCCTTCTCATAGGTCCAGAAACATGAATTTCACTGGGTACTCAAGACTCAATTTAGCCAACTATGTATGCTACTAGATATCAGCTAAATGAAATTAATTAGAACAGAAAACACAGTCTGGGAATTGAGGGATGACTCACTGTCGAACGTCAAACTGACATCACATCTCAAACTTCAGCAAAAACTTTTTAATGGCAGCAGAAATCCAAGAATAGTATAATATAATCCAGGTTCTCAGGAAGCAAAAGCCATCTGGGATTCACTGCATAAAGTTAATCAGTGACAGATTAAAACCTGATGCCAGATGGATGCAGTTAACTAGCTGTTCAGATCCTGAGCTATAAATGTGTGTTAAATTTGTGTTATATGTAATGTGTGTTTTTCAAGCTGGCATGGATGATTACATGCACCAATATTGAAACAGGAGAAGACAAGGAAGGTGGCTGGATAAAAAGTTTGTTTACCAGCTGAGAATGCATCAAATGGTGGTTTGGCCATCAAGGACAAAGGGAGCACAAAGGTTCCTTGCAAGGATACTACACCAGAACAAATCTCTACAATAATTAAACTTAAAAACACTGGGGAAATTATCAAATGTGTCTTAATCGGTCACACAGGCAAAGTGAAGTACAGAATCTATGTCGATGTGCAAAAACTTTGATGTCACTGTCACCCACACAAGTTGTTAGCAAGGACACAAGTGCTTGGATTTTTTTTAACTCTAGGACATTAAACCCATGCAGCCCCCTCTAAACAACTTTGAATTCAGTGGTGTCAGAATAAAAGACAAACCAGACATTGTTGCTTAAATTTCAAGTCTTTGACAAGAGGTGCCATGGTTTCAGTCTGCCACCAGCAATCTTAGGAGAAACATGCTTAATACAAGACCTTGTAACAGTTATCAGGTGTTCTTTACATCAATGTACTGTTGTCTGCTGTTCTCAGTGCGATACAAAGCTTTTGTACTATGTTGCTGGTGCAGAATAGAAAGTACTCAGATCAGCACATGCTGTCCTCATTGGCCATTTTTTCCTTACCAAAAAGAACACTAAACCATTTTTACACTAAGAAACAGCCACTGTCGCCGTACAGAATGATTTCAGTTGCAGCCACTACAGGAAAGGTACATTAGGTTGACTTTCTAGAGTGTGTTTACATAATCTACAGAGGCGAGGACAAAGGACAGTGTCCACAAGCCCATTAAGTCTTGGCTAACATCAAACACTTTCTCACTCTATCAGAAGAGAAAATTAATCTATTAAATCTGTGCTGACAGTTTGTAAAGTGCACTCCAAGTTAAATGAGAAAGTAGAGTTGAGAAGACCAATTTGACTTGCAATTTCACCTCATCATGACTAATTCAAAACACAGACTGAAGAATTACTACAACTGAGCTGATAGAATTTTCTGTTCCACCAGCTACAGCAATCCCTTTATCCTCATGGCCCTGATTTTCATCTCACTGCGTATAGGAAACTGTGTATTGAAAAGTCTTTATTAGGAATAACCCCTTGAGATGTACCATCTCCTTTTCAAGGGGGTCTTCAAGGGTAGTATGAAATACAACAAAGCAAATGTTAACTAATTCAACAAGTAATTGATTTGAAATGTATGTCTTGAATCATCTGACATTTTACACCTATAAACCTTAATTATCTTCACACACTGGCTACTAACGCCTACACACACAATTGAATAATGTGTTCTTGATCTATGGACGTCAAGTCACACCTTAATTTACATAGTGATTGCACAGAAGTAGGACATGACGTTCTTTTCTCTAATTGCATTGCTCATTTTCTCAGTCTGCTAACTGATTTACAAAGACAACCTTTTTTAAAGTCATTTATGGTGTTTCAGCTTTTAATTAGACTATACTGAGACTTTATGAAATGTGTCTCTTCATTTAGCTACAACCAAAGTGTACAGAATGTGAAATGATTGATTTAAGTGATTTTTCAGCCTACCAACATTTCTACACAGCAAAAACAATAACAACTCAACTGCTTAGAAGACTTGTCTACCTTCACGCTTGATAATTGACATAGCTTGCTTCACCTTGAAATGAAATCACTGTATACAGTAATGAATTTGTGTGTACATCACTCATGGTTAATCCATAGTCTACAACAAAATCATCACAGACCTTGGCTGCCCAATGCAGCTTCCACTTGTAGCTTGATTAATAGCTCAACACACCTTTCACCTCAACGTGCTGAGCAAAAAGAGGCACATGTTGAGAGCTCCCTGCATGGGTTACTTCAGACTCATCCAGACAGCAAAATCGTTAATTTTTAATTGCAGGGTGAAAATCAAAAGATGCAAATGTGCAAATTACATGTGTGTAAACGAGAAGAATGCTGAGATCAAAATGATAACCAGAGAGATCTGTATTAATGTCAGTTCATTGCTTCTTTCTCATCCAACTCAGAATGTGAACTGGCTTCTGTTAAAGCTGAATGTGAAGTGACAAAGAATCCAACTCAGATCTTTGTACAGAGACTCTGGGCAGCTTTTTCTGTTTATGGATACAAATACAAAACATTGAAAATAAGCCCAGTTAAAAAGGTGCAAGAGACGTGAGACAATTCATTACATCATTCTCTCATATGACTGGTACATGAACAAAGCAAGCAGCTCATTAGTTTTAATTACCTCTGCCTCCTTTGTCTGCTAATACTGGCTTTTGCTGACACTGCTGCTGCCTGTCAACAAGCGTTTGCACCTGGAAATAATGTTTAGCACTCCCTTAAGCTAAACGCCTCTGCCCTCTTGCACAGCGGTATCAGGCAGCTTTATACGCTAACAGAGCATATTTTCAGTCTGAAAACCAAGAAATTACGATAACAAAGCATGTAATCTGGTAACACAGATATGTAAGGAGTGTTCAAGATCGCTGCGGTGTCACTTCACAGTAACTTGTTGTAGTCTACAGTTGATTCAAGAAATAGAAACCTTCTCTCTCTTACTTTTTCAGTTAGTTTTAACTGCATCACACCATCAACAATGCTAGACTGCCTTGAAAGGTTAAATGGGTTCTTTCATAGCAGACAGAGAACACATCATGTACATCTCACAAAGTCTTCTCATGTCAAACATTCAGGGTCTATGACAATTGCCTTCTTTTCAGCTTGACAAGAAAGCATATTGACAGTATCCAGTTTTCCATCAGCTCCAAAGCCAGAGCAGCATTTCCTCACCCCACAAGTAACAATCAGTACTTTAAATGCAAATAAAAGCAGGAAAAAACTGCACACTAGGCACCAGCGTCGTCAAGCTCATGTGGCTGAATGTCCTACCTTGACTCCTCGCACTCTGAACTCGGCCAGGGCTCGGCTCATCTTGGAAGATGCTGTCTGCAAGTCTTTCCCACTGGCTATGACTTTTACCAGCAGGGAGTCATAGTGGGGGGAAATGATAGCACCCTGGAAGGCAGAAGCACTGTCCAGACGGATGCCCATGCCTTCGCCGCTTCGGAAGACCTGGCAGAAACAGGACAGAGAAGCCAACAGTGAAGGACTTTGTATAACAGAATAATGTCTTTATCTGGGTTGTTATTGATTTGATATAGAAATGAAATCTGAGAATAAGAAAATAAACAGCAAACATACAGTTAACATTGTGAAGAAAAAGTCAGCAAATTATAATGAAATTAATTTAATTTGAGTTAACATCAAGTGTGGAGGCAGAGTCATGTACAAATAGCAAGAATGCTATACAGTACTTCTGTGTTGGCTTTGTTAAGGTAGATTCTCAGGAAAACTTGCACAATTTGTCAACTTTAGATATACTGTTAATAGGGCTTTCTACTATTTTTTGAGATATTTCTCAAATGTTCTATTGCAAGAAACAAATAAGTTACAGTAGTTGTTTCAGCTATGCAACGGTAAGGCTGTATTATGAAAAATTCATATCATATAGGAATAATAACCAGTATACTGATTCATCCAGTATATTGCCTAGCACAAAGGGCTATTATTGTATCACCTTACAAGGTCCAGTAATTTTAGTTTTTTTTTTTTTTTTTCATTCCTAACACCTGTTTGCAGGAAATATTTTTACAATATTTGTGTCTTCCTCAGTAATCAGTTTTTAGAAGTATTACAGTATTTAGGAAACAATAATGGTACAAGTGATAGCAACCCACTGCCTGAGCAGTGAAGACTGACAAGTCCCACACGGGAAAAATGGTGGCTCAGTGGTCTGAAATGTGTCAATGCGCTAGCTTCGAATCCAACCCTGGACTTTTGTTGCATGTTTCCTAGTCCTTCCTATCACCCTCTATTTTGAACTGTCAAAAACAGAAATAAAAACAGCAGAAACATCACAACTGCCTCAAATAAATTTGGCAGACAAACTTTCACACTGCATCCTTCCAAAAAAGTGCAAGATGCAGAGTCAAATGGTTTTCATTGCTATTTTCAGTTTAACATTTCAGTGCAGCACTGCAGGATTTTTCATTCCTTACTTGTTCTATTATCTCAACATTGTTTACAGCATTTGTTAGACTGTAATGTGGACGATTACAAACACAAAGCACGTCTGTCCCTACAACGTAGGCGCAGATTAACCCGCACTTGGAACGCGATGACAGACGGACATACAAGAGGAGCAAAATAAGGAGATGAGAGGGGAGAAAACAAGCATGAGATGAGTTAGAGATGGAAAGGCTGGACGGTTTCAAACCACTTGGCAAGAGAGCAGAGAGGGAGGAGAGGAGATGTGAAGAGGAGAGTGAGGACTGTCCAACACTACAACATATGGAGCCCCTCGAGGGCTGGAAGAGAAAGACGAGTAGAAATTATAATTATAACAATGTTGTGCCACACTGATGATATGCCGGTAATATTTTCAGACAATGTAGATGTGCAGAGCTGCCAACATTTATGACCAACAATATTTTTTCATTATCCTTTTGCTCTTTACAACTCACCATTTTACCTAGAGTGATTTTGCCCTCGTTCTTTAAAGCAATTTTGTTAATCTCCAATGGCTCGGAATGATCAAAATACTGTATAATTGCCTCCATAAAGCATGTTAGCAAAAATGTGCTTCAATATTACTGTATGATGACAAAGGGCTTATGTTATAACAGCCAAAGTGAATGGACCACCCATACCCAGGCTTCTGTAAAACCATGTTATACTCTAGTGCTACAGTAGCCATCATTAATAGAAGAATGCTAAAGCATGAAGCAAAAGGAACACACACACGCAAACACAACACTAGGAACACACTAGGAGAGCAACAGCAGGGAAGCATCAGATGTCAAATTGCTGTTACAATTTACATATCAATACATCTTAACATCAAGCTGAATGCTGAATTACGGCTATGAGTGGACATTAATGTATTTTTCAATTTGGATTTAATATTTCAAAGTATGGCTTATTCAAAGAAATATCCCGCACCAAAGAGGAGTTCTGATCTTTTTCAGCATAAAATGGAGGCCAAGTTGAAAGGGACTGCCTACATAAAGCTGTAAATGGATGAGATGCTGAGCAGAGGAAATTGTCACAAGTACTGCTGCCCACGCACACTGCCTCTACATCTGTGCAATATGCAGTTTCAAGGCTCAAAGCCCCAATTTCCAGGTTGTGATTTTCATAAAGCCCGGCACTTCCCTTTGATTTTAAAAGCTTGAGGCTGGTCATCAGCACTTCAAGTGTCACTGAAGTAGATCTCAAGTTCCACATTCACACTTTCTGATGTGCATGTGCAGAACTCTACAAACTGTTCAGTATAAATAGGTTTTATATTTGAGAAATATGATTACAATTACAAAAAGATTGCCGTCTGCGCCATTTATTATTTAGCAAGCTTCAACAGCTGTGCGCTCACAAAAAGTTTCCAGAGGACAGAATAAGTTTTGGAAATATTGACTGACACTTTTCTGGTGGGGACAATAAAATATTTGAATGCCACCCTGATATCTACAGGAGGGCCTTTTGCCACCACTTTGAGGATAATGGAATATTGTCTGCATGATTGTCACACATTATTGTGGACAATATATAAACAGTAAAAAATAATGACTTCCTCCAGACAGATAATAGACAAAAATTGGGCAACTGAAATTAAATATTTTACTGAACCACACAAAGCAGAGACAGAGGTGATTTCTGCAACTACCAGAACAAACTAAAAGAGTTTAAAGTTGAACACTAAAACATGCCTTTTGAAAAGGAGGGTTTTAAATAAATCTGACATGAGAAAACTGGAAGTTGGGTAATAAAAACAGGACTGTTAAAAAGAAAGGAATGCGTTTGCGTATAATCGATCGATTTCTCATTTTTGGATTTGTAGCCAACTCTCGGGCACTTTGTTTCCACAGTAGTGTTGAGGCAGTTGCCCCCCTCTGTGCCAAAGCCCCTGGGAAAATCTACACTGTGTTTACTTTTTCTCCCTATTCATTAAATCTTTCCTTACTGTGAACAAACCGCATTTTAAAATTGTTTTCAGCCACCCCATTAAGACTTCAGGCCAAGCATATACAGAAGGCCGATGCAGCTGCTAGTGTTGACTGCTGTGTTAAAGTGACTGACTGGCTGTCCGATGGCTGCCAGGGCTTTTCTTTGCACATTGTTATTTAATATCAAACTGCTACATCCCCAGGCGGGTGGGAGGGAGTATACGGTAACACACTAAACGTTTCTCACATTGAGACTGATGCTGCTCTTAGCTTTGACTTATTCAGTCAGTACATCCACACAAGTAGACTGAGCATCAAGGCTATTTTCAGCAACATCCTATTAATAATCACACAGTCTGGGCATTAACTAGGCAACAACAACAACTTGAAGTGATAAAGAGCAGAAGGAGCAGGATCAGTTATTAGTTCAAAGGCTCATCTGTTCCCTGACATCCTGGCCTTTGTTGTTGTCGTCTCACTGTGGCAGTAAAGTTTCAGAAACCATTAGGGCCACCCAACAGCCTCTTATACAGTTTCACATCTGGGAGCTGTCCACACCAACTAGGAATCTGTCGACTGATTGGGTGCCAATCTGTATCTACCAAAACTCATTAAAACTGACCTGATTGGTGGTCTTGAGACTATTTCTGTAAAGCCCCATGGGGTGATTGTGCTTGAGATGCTATCTGTATGTTTTGTGATTACATGCTGCAAACTAACAGTCTAACAGACACAAACAGGCAATTAGAGGATTATTTTGTGGATGTATCAGAGTTGTGAAAATGCACAGTCTAAGACAGCGTGTCATAATCTGATTTTAAAGAGTTGCACAGCTACTTCGCTGACAGCAACAAACACACAACACAGGGCTTGTAATTCAACAAGTGTATGGTTGTGTTCCCATGGCAAGGCCAGATGGTTAGTGACAACGGCAATTGCTATATTGTCTCCTGGTTGGCATTTTCACCAGGTGTGAGAGTCAGATGTGTTTTCTAATCTGATTGCTCAAGCTGCTCTATGATTACTCTACAAAACCATCCACGAGAAGAAGAAAAAGTATCTAGGATTTTAGGAGCACAATAAAGAGAATTTGTATGCAAGTTTTCTTGTGATGCTACTCAAACGTGTGATATAATCCAATGAAAGTATTAGTATCAGTCATAATAGGCCTGATAGGCAGGGGCAGATTTGGAAGGGTGGCATTCCTGGCCACCGTAGCTGCCACACTAGTTTGGTGTCAAATACTGTCAAATTTAACACATTAATTTAAAAAAATAAATGTGTTAAATGGATATTCATTTAATGATATGGCCACATTTTAGACTAAGTGATATGCTTAAGTTAAATGAAAAGAGACATGTATTTGGAAAATGTCCGAAGATGTGAAAATAAAACAATTTATTGATTTCTAATGCCACCTTTAGATATTTCTAATGCTTTGCCAATTCACTACAATACTGTAGTTAGATAGATATTTTCATTTTGGTGCTTTCCAAGCAAATATTGATATATGTGATCTTTCTGCCACCCTATAAAGTCTCCATAGCACCCTCTTACCACCCCTATGAATATTTCTTTATACCCGCTGCTGCATTTTGAAATGCAACACTGACCTGAACACTGAAGCACGATTGCAGAATCTTAGTGAACTGGATCCAGACAAAGAAACAACAATATAGTAAATACATCTGCATGAATGTAAACGCGTTAAAAATGCATTTAACAGCAATGAGCCAGGCAGACATAAATAAATACATATGCACACAGAAAACATTTTGAGCCCTTAAACACAAACCAACATTGTTCTAAATCGAATTCCTAACTGTAAACAATCTTGTCCTGCTCATGTCAGGAGACTAATCAAACATGTAGCAAGACAGATGTTTGCCGTTACACTTTACTGCACAAACATATATGGGATATGTGGTCGGACTGGAACCCGCAAAACTAGCTCAGTGGAGCCTCAGTTATTGGAACCACTCAGATGGAAGTTGTTTTGCAGAGAAAAACAAATAAAAAAATAACACTGAAAATTTTATTCCAGAGGGCTTTCAGAAACTGTGGATACACAATTTGAAGTATCATGCATGTGATTAAGGTTTAGAGTTAAACTGAATCTCACTTTAACATTAATTATTTAATTTCCAACAATGAATCCCAATAGACACAATGTGTGTGTTAAAGCACTTTCACATTCACTTTCGTCTGCTCTGTGCTAATGATGGACAATGTACTTTTATGCTATGCTTTTGTGTATGTGCCTTAGTGATATAAAGCATTATAATTTTGGCTTAGGGGCATATAGATATGAGATAAATGGGTGCCACAACAACCCAGGGACGAGAAAGTGCCTTTATCTCACACACTCAACGTGGAGTCAGACCCAAGCAGTGCATCTAGAGATCTTGTAGCCAGATGGATAGAAGAGAGAGAAACGGGCACAAATGAATGAAAAGCCAAGTACAATGTTAATAATTGAAGTCAAGGTGTCAGCTTCTTTCAGCCCAGGGCGCTGTCTAACAAGAGAACCCCACTTTCTTCTCTCACGCTCTCCCCATGTCGCCATCTCACTGTCTTGTGTCCTTTCTTTCACGCTCTCTGTGTAATCATTGACACTAATAATATAAGCACAAAGGCGTTGAAATGGACTCGCTGACAAATTATTGCACTGATTTGGACCCCATCATCTTGCACACTCTCTCACATGTTGTTGCTGCTGCTGCTGCTGTCTTGCTCCTTTGTCTATAGTAACCCAGCAACATACCCCTTGTTTTCCCGTGGATTCCTGTTTATCAGTAAATACACATAAACAACTTGTACACAAGCTCACAACAGGACCTCCAGTTATTACTAGCTTACTTGTAATATTAATAGTCTATTGTCCACTCCATTTCTCAGTGCTTGAAGTACATCACTCAGAAACCCTCCTCCACTCCCTCTGCAGCACAGGTCAGTGGTGTATTTCTCTGACATTATATGGTCTGCCGTGGGCACATTACAAATCCTTTCTCCCCAGCCTGCTTTTGCGGCCTTAAAAAACAACAGTATCTCAGATCTCTAAAAACACACTTCTCTTTTTAGGAATTCAGATAAGCAAGCCAATTTCCCCACTGATGCTCATGCTTTTAAAGAACAGTTTCTGGATGGGTTTCAGAGGCCCAAGTCATAAAACTTACTGAGCATGTGGTGGAAAGTGAAAAATCGAAAACAAAAAAAGCCAACAGCATGAAAAGTGGAGTCGCACTGTTTCACTTGACCATGCCGATATGTTACAAGTGTAATAAGGCAAGAGGACAGCTGTAAAATATGTATTTCAACGTTTTAGGAAAGAGACCATGTTATTCTGATGTACACGGATTTTGGACACTTTGCTATCAGTGGCTTGACTAAATAGGTTTAATCCAACAACTGGGAGATAACTGAACCTGTGAATTGCAGTAAAAAAATCAAAAAAAAAAAATCTATGTGCATTTGTCACAGTGGATTTGTCACAGTGCCTTGCAATTTATCATGGAGATAAATATCACACTCACCACTTTGAATTATACATGACTGAAAGAAATGGCTCTCTTTAGCAAAAGAAGAATTTCATTTCACTGTATTCATCTAAAGGGCTCAACTCCTGAAACTGCTTGTTCATTACTTCTTATTTACTTTAATTTCCACTAACTGTTATATGATTTTACAGGACTGGTTTTATACAGTATAGTGCACAACCACAAAACAATACTACATTTTTTTCTAAATGCTTAAGTCTTTAATTGCCTTTTTTGCATGTTGTCATACAAAAAAAAGTCTCACTGTACAATGATTTATTTTGGGCTCAAGCTATAAAAACAACACTGACATGTTACATTTTAAAGTTGTTATGGCTAATGTGTTAGAAAACAATATCCTATTTACACATCCAGCAGACACAGAGCAACATTAGCATTCATTCAGAGTCCTGTTTCTGGCACCCTGGCAGACATAAGTCAAATATTTACTTTACTCTCTTAGTAGCTCTTAAGCCACTTAATGCTCCACTATGTTCACCAACTAGAAGCTACCTTTGTGCTGGCCATAAAATCCCGACAACAAGCTGAAAGACGCTGAAATACTTTGTACATCATAGGTTAATTGCACAGTTCAATGTCATTTGATCTTTTTTTATCCATTACTTTAACTTGGTTGGTGGGTGGACTATCTCCTTGGTTGACCTTGTATTTTGGCTCATTCATTACTCTTAAGCCAGAAACATTCACATCACGATTCATATTAGCATCTGTGAAAAAGACACAGTCCTCGTTCTAATTTATTGTTGCTCAGTGCCAGAATACCTTTCTCAAGCTCACTTTCACTGCCAGATTTAAGTCTGGAAACATCCAATTGAAAATCGATTCAGCCTGGTCAGATGGGTACTGGACCAATCAGTGAGTGTTCAGATGACAAATGACTCAGTGCCTCACCAAACTCAACAGTATTTTGTAGATATAAAATGTCTTTTCAAATGTTTCAGTGTACCATTGTTTGCTTACTTATTAAGGGTGCAAAAAATTGGAAAATTGGAGAGGTAAAATAACCTTGATTATGGGTCTTATGTGGTTTCCACCAACGACTGAATAAGATCCTTGTTACTTTCAAAACCCTTTTAGGAGCTGTTACATGGTAATGGCCCAAATCTTCAGGCTCCTCGAGGCCTTTTGCCATTAAGTTAATTTCTCCACTCCACTTTGCTCTGCATCCTGACTTTACAGACTCCACTACCAAACCTCATTTATCTCCACCTTCTCTTCTGTGACTTTTCACCTTCTCACTATCACCCAACTGTCAGTCCTGCTGCTAGCTAGTTTAAGGTTTCCTCTTTGTTGTCAGGTCTTGTTTATGTATGGAATTGAAGGAGACAAAAAATCCAAACTTGAAGCTAATGTAGGAAGAAGAAATGGTGAGACAATACACACTGCCTGTATGAAACACAAAGACAGAAAGTGACAGCAATATCTGAGCTCCAACTGATAGTGTACCAATTAGAGATAGGAGCAGACAGAGAGGCAGAGGCACAGAGAGGTAAAGAGAGTAATAAAGGGAAAGAGACAGAATAACACACACGAGGAGAGAAGAGAATATAAGTGTCATGTTAATGTTTGAAGTCGAGCCGTGTGGATGAATCAAGGCAGGGAGAGCGGTTGTAGGGGAGAAGAGAGGTGAGGGAAGAGAAGTGAGACGGATGTCAAGAAGCAAAATATAAAGTTTGTTTGCTGGTAATTGGTTTAGACCTGATGCTTCCCAACTAGTGCTTCAGAATTGGTCGTGAAAACTTTATGCTGTTGTGTAATTCCTTTTCATAGGTGTGGGGTGTATTACCAGATATAATCAGGATAAGGAAAACAACAACAACAACTCAGCCTCACAGCCCATAAGAACAGGATTAGTTTTACCAAAAGTGGGAGGAACTCAATGACAAACAGAAATAAAATCCCACTTTTAATCATTTGACACAGAAACTATAGCAAACTTCACAACTTGGTCTCTAGTTTTAGTTACTCAGTGTCTCAGAAGCATCTTCCTACTTTCCCCTTCCGTGGCTAAATGAGTAAGTGGGTTGACTCCCAAGGAATTTGGTGACAGTTAATGGGCAGCTGTGGAAAAATTTGGCCAGCTTCTGAATTTATTTTTATGATGTTCTTCAAAACTGGGTGTCTTGCCGTCTCAGTTGCCGAGGATGCCTGTCTGTATCTTGTAACTGCAACGTGCAAATTTAAAATCTGGTCTGGGTATGCTGTCGCGAGCCCCCAGAGCCAGTATGTTCACCACAATTTCAATTAAGAAATCGATCTTCTACTTCCTTTTGTCTGGGGAAAAAGATCTTTTCCTTTTTTACAACATTTACAGATACTGTGATGTTAATGGGACTGATGTTCGCACATCTTTTTTAAGAATAAAATTAAAATACTTTCACCTAAACCAAAAAGGGAATACTGCCAGAAGGTAAAAGCCTACCTTTTTCAATTTGTTGACCATGTCAGTCAATCTAGCTTTGCTCCGCTCCTCATCTGATAACAGTGGAATCTTTTCATTTCAAACATTAACAGATGACAGGTTTACATGAGTGATGGTGTAGGTGAAACAACATATTGTGTTGGAAACTAAGCGTTTTCTAAACTTTTACTACTCTGTATGAACCCTGCCAATGGGATAGGAAAAGAAATGGGGGAACAAGGGGACATTTTTGTATGCAGTGCAGGGAGTAGATAAAATGGAGCCAGCCATGGAAATGACTAACAGGCTTATGTCTTAAAAGAACACTGTCTCTCACCTCTGCTTTTTATGCTCACACATTTACTCAAAGCATTCACATAAACAGAACTGATGCTTTGAAAACCTGTGTTATTATTAACTCAATTTTCATGAATGTATTTGAGAAGAAAACCTTGACACTTGCCTTCAATAATGGAATACATTTTACATTTTACAAAAACCGAATGCGGAATGCAAACACTGTAAAACTTTGGGAATACATAGGGAACATAGCGCATTTCTGCACAAACAACACATGCCTATTTTTATTCAGAGAGTTTTCTTCTGCTGGATATTGTAAATACTCAGAATCTCACATCACATATGGAAATCCACATGACAGCTTGTGTGAAAAGACCTTGAAAAAGAACTCATTTTGCAGCTATCTCTATTGAGAATTAGCCCACGCACACAATGTCCTGTAGAATCCTCTTATATCTACAAAGTCGATTGTCTTCAGAGGCTGAGATAAACTGGTTGGATGCCACTGATTTAGTCCATACAATATCACTGGTTTGGTCATTGGTCTCTGAGACTGCAAAACTAGCCAATAGACGGGAGACAATGTTGACCATCATGTAGTTTCAGGCAAAGTAGAAGATTCAGAAAATAGTGTGCATCTACACAAATAAAATTGAATTGAATTGAATGTACACATCCTCAACAATCAGACACCAAAATGTCACCAAAGTGATAGTATTGGCAGTTAGCAGGGAGAGCCTTACATTGATCTGCTTTTATATTGAACACCAATTACACTGAACTGATGCCTGTAGTGGATCATTACAGAGACCTCCTCACACTTCACTATCACACACAAAGGCACAGTTACCCAAGCATTCCTTTTTCGTTTTAAATCATTATAGAGACCTCCCTTGGCTCCAGTGGCCTGGTGACAAATATCTCCTGACTGGTGGTATCGGTCTCGCTTTAATTAAAAGTCATTTCCGCCTTCTCTAACCCTCCATATGTCATTTCAAAAAGCTAGAAACAAGAGAGCCATGATCAATGCAATTTCATTAACCGAGACTGGAGATTCTTTGCCTTAGTTATGTAGGAAAGTGTGTATGTCCTACGTTTTAATGGATATGATCAAATAAACATCCAGCCTGCAACACTTGGGCAATGTCGGCCCTGTTTTTGCCACCTTTCAGGTTTCGCTGACTCTTCATTATCTGACATGTGCTTGTCTCAAGCTTGCCTGGCAGTCCACAACCAAGTACCTGAATCCAAAATACAACCAATCCAACCCTTTCCTTCTATTTCAATTTTCCTCCTATCCTTTCAATTTCACCTTCATTTCCCGTCTCTATACAGCCTCTATTTTTTTTTCAACTCACAAAACCATTATCTATCTCACTCTCCCTGTTCCTCCCGCTCTGTGTCTGAGTCCCTAGGGCATCCCTAGCTTTATTTATCCTTTCATTCTTACTTCATTTAAACTCATTGCTCCCTTCCTTCCTTCCTTGCTTGCTCTGAGTTTGAGTGTTTATTTTCCTTCTGTCCACTGTATCCCTCTAATCATCTTTTTTTGGCAACTCAGACCACCAGCAGCACTTACAGGCCAAGGCCAAAAATATGTTTGCATATGTGTGTCTTTCATAACAAAACCATATTATGACTAAGTACTGACTACTTGGACACTCTAAGGGGGCAAGACACACACACACACACACACACACACACACTGCATTACACACACAAGCCCTCCTTTCAGTCCCTCGTTGCCTTTCATCAAAAGACTCATTTTTTGATACCCGACTAAATTGGCTTCTCCTTTCAATCCTCTCAGTGTGTGTGTAAGTGTGTGAATGTGTGTGTGTGTGCTCCAGACGGAGGTATAATGACCCTAATGAGCAATAGAGGATCTCTGCTGCTCTCCGGTTTTTCCTCCTTTTCATTTTCTCCCTTTTTCTCGCTCTCTGAAATTTCTATCAATTATCGCCCATTCTGCCTTGCCTCCACTCCTCCTCAGAACAGTCTTTAATTTTACTCTCCGTTCATATTCTCATTGCCTCTCCTTTCATTTCCACTCTTTCCCCCGTCTCCTTTTATTTCTCCTCCACTTCTGTCCTTTTCTCACGTCTCCCCTCCATTCCTCACCTGTCATCTCCTTCTCTTGAATCCTTTCTTCCTTCTCAAATCTCTTTTCTTTTCCCATTTTCTACCCTCCTCTCATCACACATCCCCTTCTAATTTCCTTCTTGCATATCTACTCCCCTCTTCTCTCCCCCCTCTTCTCCATAATAAAAAATCCCAGAGCTGTAAGTGCCCAGCTGCTAGAAAAGGTTAGCCTTAAATGTTCATGTTTTGTCTAACACATTAAGCGGAGACGCAAACACGTACACCAAATAACACCACACACTCGGGAAGAAATGCATGGGCACGGATGCCTGCCCACCCACATACACACACAGTTACTCTTATGTCTCATGCAGTATTAAACATCAGTGCAACCATTAGAGTCAGTGGCAACCAGATGTCTGTGACGGCACTACAATCTGTTTGGGGCTTTAGAGGTGGGATGGGTGGACACACACACACACA
>NW_023339984.1:6262636-6272263 GCF_004916995.1 Morone saxatilis | reverse complement strand
ACACACAAATATACACACACATATCAGATATACAAGCTGTCCAGATTTGGACAGACCTTCAGCTGTGCGACATAAAGGTTTTTTCAAAATAAGGTACATTCATGTACTATGAAAGTACAAGGAGTATAGATATGGATGGATGGATACAAACAAACCCCACTCGCAGCTATCCCGACGACATGAACATAAAGTATACTCATGTTCCAGATGTCTGAGCCTACATGGTTCATAAGACAACTAGTGATGTCTCGACAGTCTAAGTACAGCCAGAGTAAAGTCACGAGAGAATAAACTCGAACATGACAATGCCCTATCCAGGAAAAGTCTCAATCAAAGTTTTATCACCTTTGGGAAACTGTTGAATTTTAGATCTTTTAAATATAGAAAGCTTGTCGAGTGTCTGCACAGCATAAATACCTTGAAAGTTCTGGGCTGTCCGCATATGACCTTCATAACTGCTCCGCCCTTATGTTTTTAACATCTACTGTCTCTGCCTTTTAAAGTCATTCAACTCATACATATAGAACCAATAGTTCAAAACAAAAGTTCTCAACAGTATACTTCCAGCTGTCACTTGATAAGAAAATGTCATGGTAAGCAAGCCAAGTCGTGGTGTTTCGATCAGCTTTTGTATGGTGGGTCAATCTGATGGTCCACAACTTTAGTGCAGACTGTATTCCGCACTAGTTTTTTTTTTTTTATACCTGCAAATCTAATGGCATTCTCATCAGACTCAGCTATAGCTTGTGTTTAGTTTTAATCAGCAAAGTAATCATGCTAACACACTAAACTATGATAGCGAACATGGTGAACATAACATGCTAATGTTTGCATTGCCACAATAAAAATGCTCTATTATGTGAAACCATGTTATTACCTTGTCCTGTGTGTCCGGTTAAAAATGTCTTCCTAAGTCAAATGTCGAAGGCAAAGTTATTTGGAATTTCTACCAGTGTGCCTTACTTTTCACTGCAAGTGCAATATTAAAGGAATGTATTTTTTACAAAATATTTTTTTCTGCAGCTGGCACTTCATGCCCTGCGGCTGATGCCTTGGCCATTACTCTGGCTCATCTCTTCTCTCTCCCTTCTGGCTCACCCAAAAGTTCAAACCATCTTTCAACTTTCATCAGTGCTGCCAAGTCACTGCCCATCTTTCTCACTGTGATGACGCCAAACATTTCTTGAGGCTACACCTATTCCGCACCTTGCCCCAGAAGTGCTTCCTCTTTAATTCCACCACCTATTTTAACTTTATCATTTCCTCTCAGCTCCATAAAACTACCTGTTGCCTCCATATTGCAACCCATGGATCAACAGAATCAGCCAAGAGCCTTATTTAATTACATAATATGCAATATAAAATATTCATATGTAATACAAAAAAATCTTTTGACAATGAATAGAGCTGCAGGGATCCTGGGTTAATTAACAGCTACAACATTCAAGCATGTGTGAAACACTGAGGGTATTTATATAATGAGTGTGCTACATAAGGAATGATTACAAGACATTAAAGGGATCTACTCTTCATATGAATTACATAGTTTATACATAACCCTTGTTTATATATGAATATGCAGATTATTTTAAACTAACAATAGACACACGCTATGAAAATCAACAGAAAATGGGGAAAGGCATTTTTCAGGTTTTGCCAATTAAAATATGAAACTGTCTTAGTTAATGTAAATTGAATATTTTCATATGCAAAAAAAAAAAAAAACATAACAAGCTTTAAAAAAGTCTTGATATCAATGGCATGTTGTTGGTTTCTAACACAGCAAAACATCCTACAGGGCTAAAGGTCAATAGACAGAATAAATGTGTTTGTAAGCAATATCTCCCTAATTATAACTAGCATTACTTAATTGTTTGACCCCAACAGCCAACTTTCATAACACCATTAAAAAGTTCACAATATACTTTTAATTATCATAAACAAAGTTTTTTATAGACTGAACTGAAAACTTTTAATCAAAAAAAATGTCAATCAACACCAAACTAAAAAATAACAACTATGAAGTAAAATACAGAAAATGCTGCGAATAAAACACTGCTTTTAAGGGCTGTGCAATACAGTTTGTCGTTACACATACACTTATTGCTTGATTAATCGTGCAGATATGTTTTATATGTTAACTAGCAACAGCTGGACACACAGGCAGCTAGTCACTTTGTCTTTGATTACAGTGTGCTTGACTGCAAATTAAACTTAAGATTATACACTGCCAGGACACAAAGTCCAAAAGATTCATTTTAAAACTTTTTTTTCAGGAGCTGAAGGAAGAGGGATAAAACATTCTCTTATCCCATGCATTTTTTGTTCAATATTACTGTAGTAGTTAGACCCAGAGGTCATGATACATTTTCAGATATGAGGGACACGTTCACTATCAAAGATGCAACAACAACACAATCAAATATGAAGTGGCGTTAAAGATTTGAGGCTGCTGCACGTTACTGATGCAATCTGAATCATGTGAACACTCTGCAGATGAATCATTTAATCTTGAACTTTTAATGGGACATATGAGGTTAGCTTTACCTAAGCTCACCCTCTATCTCTCTGTGTCCCTGTCATTTTCTTTCACTCACATACACACAGAAAATAAAGTAACATTTAGGCTCACAGAGCTGAAGAGACATGTGGCCAGTGACGTACACCTGCCAGTTTTGGCCTGTGGAACGACACTCATGTTGTTAGCCTAAGCAGGCAGAAGTAATACCAATGTGATACAATTAGAAAGGGAAGGGAGTGGTGACCGGGGAGGGGGACTGAGGAACTAGAGAAGCAGACAGAGTGACAGTGTGGAGAGTGTGTGTGTGTGTGTGCACTTGGTAACAAACCATCATAGGGTCCTCTCAAAGCAACCAGACAATTCAACATGGCACACTGACAATCATCTTTCTCTATCTGGCTCTTTGATGGCAGTGAGTGGTGGGATGGGAGGGGGGAGAGCAGGTGCACTTTCCATGCATCTTTTCCTCCTTCGCTCTCTACAGTATATATGAAACACTACAGCATCCTTTTCCTGATAAGTAGGTCACTACACCTCCACTGCTCTTTCCCTCCAAGTCTCTCTTCCCTTCCTTCGCTGCACCATATTCATTCGCACTCCACGTCTCTTCCAACCTCCCTTTTCCTTCCCTCTTCATTTTCATCATCATCATCATGCTCGCTTAATATGAATTCCACTATCATTATCTAGATGTTATGCAGCTATACTTAAAGGCATATATACCACCACTGAGAATTTAAGAGTGGGGTGGACTAATGCTTTATATGTGAAACAAACAAAATTAGACTCATGACAATTTGACTTCTGTACCCCCACATTTCTGTTTGGAATTTGTTAAGACAAAACTTTTTATCGGAGAAAATACCTTTTTCACATACATTATAAAAACATGAGGGCATTTGGGTAAAATGTGGGTTGTTGATTACTATGCAATGTACACTAATGTACAACAGTCTCTTTAAAATTTACCTGAAAATCACTGGATAGACAAACAAAATAATTAAATCTGTGTCATCTACTGCGTGAGTAATGTATTTCGCATGCGTCATTTTGGTCTATTCTGTGCGCTATATGCTGGCTTTACTCCGCAAACCTGATTTTTTTGTCGTCATATGTGTGTCCCAGGCATGGTTTCCCTTTTTACCATCATATTTTTAATGTTAAATTCCGCCATTTTTCTCATTCTCGGCTTCGAAATGAACCACAACTCAAATGAGGCCTTTTCACTCCCTCCTCATGCCTGAACCTGTATCTGTCACCTTATCACTTTTTCCCCTACTCTCTCACCTTTTCTCCTCTCCTGTCCCCACGCATACAGAGCTCAACTGTTTTATTGTCAAACTAAGCTGAACTGGCAAAGACTTGCAGGTCTCAAAGGCATTCAAAATAAATGACAGACAGAGAAATAGAGCAAAGTTGAGGGAGGAAAAGAGAGGTGTAAGGGGAATTGACAAAGAAGACAGAGGTGGAGTGCACTGCAGCCTAGTCAAACAAATGGAGAGAGCTACAGTAGCAAAAAAAATGTATGAAAAATGGGGTGACAACAAGAGAGACTAAAAGAAGGGAGTAACATGGGAGCTAAGAAAACTGCAAGAAGAGTAAGCTAGGGGACACATTTAAATTATTAGTAGGAGAGAAAATATACAAAGGGAAGAAAACAGGTATGACATGCAAAGGTCAAGTAAGATGACTTTAAAATGAGGTAAGAAACTAAAAATACAGAAAAGGAAGGTTGTAAGAGAGTAAGGCACGGGTTAGATTGGTAATTTTGTGCACATTCATCTGATTTTGGGGGAAAATGTTTGTACAAGCTGTTTAACTGCTTGCCACCCCCTTCATTAACTCAGTGCACCCAGTGGGATGGAGCAACTGGGAAAATCAGAGAGGGAGAGCAAAGTTCAGAGGCAGGAAAGTGCTTCTATCCTGCCTTAACCAAGAATTATCTGGGGCTTTCAGGCAGAATACAAGCCTCTAGATCTATTTTTAAGACTACTTCTATACCCACACTCTTGTTTCACTCCATAGTGTGTCCTGGAAACTGTAAAGGAACATGGTAGTGAGGCAGGCAGGCAGGCAGGCAGATGGTGACAGGTGACAAAAAAATGACAAGACCAAGCTACAATCAGCCTATACATGTTTACCATAGAGCGTCGCAACTGTGCAATAACTTCCAAACATAGTGAGCTACTTTTGTGATAAGATGACTTTAGGAGCAGACATAAAAACACAGAGTGGTGGTGGATGGATGCATAAAGAAGGGGGGAGTTTTGCAATAACATTCTCACCCCATTAAAACACATTCCAGACTCCATTTAAGCTGTAACCAGTTTTAAAAACACTGACACGAAGTGTTGAATCAAAACAAAAATCTACACATGTATTACATGTATTTCTATAATCAGTATATACGCATCATACATATATATTAGTATATATATATAACATAGCATATATCTTATTATTATACATAGTAGTTATATTATACATATACAATATACAGCATATTCATATATACACTATATATATATACATATATACATATACATACTATATTATATACACATACTATATACATATATACACATATACAACATATATATATACACATATATATATAATATATATATACAATATATTATTCCACATAATATATAACTATACACACATTTATATATACATTCATATTATATACATAGTATATACACAATATATATTACACATACTATATATACAACATATAATAATATACGACATATATATATTCCAACATATATTAATATCACATATATATATACCACACAGTATATATATACACATATATATATACATATATTATATGACACATTTTTATATATTATACACATATATAACAATAGGTATATACAATATATATATATATATTATACTATTATATACAACATATATACTATATATATATATTATATACATACATATATATTTTATATATTATATATATTATCTTATACACATAATATATATACGTATATGTATATATATACACATATATTATATATATATAACACACATCTATATACTACTAATATTATATGTATATAATTACGAACATATGTACTATATATATATACACACATATATATAGCCCATATATATATACAACATTATTATACTGATTTATATAGTATATATATATATATACTTTATAGTATTAATATATTATTATATATTCATACACACAACACCCCCTGAAAGTTGAGATATTAAAATATCTGCATAGAAAAGTTAAATATTTCTTTGGAGAATGAGTATATAATTCACGGAGTGACAGGGGTAACGTGCACAGGTTTTAGGCAACATTTTAGTTGTCTTACAGTTAAACCATGCATCCCATTGATCCCAGGTTCAGGACCAACTTTTTTGGGCCAAAAGGAAAAACTTTATTTCCTCCCAGCCATATTCTATGGGTGGCCTACATAAAAAGCTTAAGGCAAGTAGAACTGCAGCCCAAAGACCCCAATAGGGTTTGAACAGAAATGACGGATCAGGATACAGCAGCACGGAGGGAGGAGCTGGGGTGGAGGGCGGGTTTTGAAAAGCGATTTGCCAGGGGGAGGAAGCAGCAAAGGTAGACACACTAAAGCAGCTTAAATAAGGCGTCCTGTATGATATTTGGTGGATACTTTGTGGCCTACCTGAACTAATGCTATGCTCAATTTCCCATTCATTTCCATTCAACTACTTTTCGGAACACTGATACCAACTGATGAGTCATCACTGAAACACATTTCTTCGGATCACCACTAAAATTCGATTATACAACATTTAAATTCTCAATCTACCATTGGATAGATATATAATTCAACAGTGACAAAAGAAGGAATAATCTTGCAGTTTAGGAAGCTTTTATTTTTAAGTATTCATCTTCCTCAGTCTCTCCTTCATCCTTCTCCACTCCTAAACTTCTCTTTATCTGCCTTTTTCCTCCGCATTGCTCCCGTCTCCTCAGGAACTGCTTTATACCTCTTAATCCTCTCTCATCTAACTTTTTTCCTCACTATGTCTCTCATCCACCACCTTTTAGGTGAGACCTGACTGTCTTTTTGCCGTTTGCCTCAATTCCACCTCTAACTTGACCTTACTGGGTCTCCATCACTCCAACAGCTGCCTCTTCCCCTCTGCTCTTACTTTATACAATTGACACACACACACACACACTCTTTTTCACTGTTCACTTCTCCTGGCAACACATGATTTAAATAACATTGCCCTACTCTAATAAAAATCACCCTTTTCATCCATCCCCTCTGCTCCATTCCACCCATCTCAAAGCTTTTTTTCCATCTCCAAAAATGCCAAGCAGCATTTCCACTTGAAATTGGATGACATTACACATGCACGCATACACAAATGTGCACACCATTACATGCATGCATTCACACGCTCCAAAATTAATTTTCAATCTGTCTAATTTTGCTTATGACCCCTCTGTCCGTGTGCCCCCGATCTCACAAAATATCCACACACACACTACAAAGAGCGGTAAATTAATGAACTACATTTTTATCAGTGAAACTAATGAATTAGCCTGTGCGGGATAATAGGAAACTGGATATGAATGATGTGATGGATAAGTGTGTTTGTGTGTGTGTAAGGGCCTGGATATTTGTGCTTCTGCAGCTATGCAAATGTGCGTGTCTGTGTAGGCATGTCCTTGTGCGTGAGCGTGTGCGTGCCCCTTTTCTAACAAGGACAAAAGCACTTTGATCATTATGCCGAAGCCTTCATCCACCACTGCAGTAATGTATCATGCATCACAGACATATTTCTCGCTATCTTTGCCTTCTTATTTTACGGTCTCCCCACCTTCATTTCTTTCTCTTCACATCGGCAGGAACACAATATGGTTTTCATTCCGGATCCAGTCCCCCTCTTTTCATCTCAGTGTTTTTTCTTGTTGTCTCGCACTGAGTCAGGCAATCATATCAATATTGTATGTATATTGTATATTGTATATATGTTGTCATGTCACCCATGTTTTTTATCATCTGTGCATGAGCAGAAAAAAACACGTACGGCTACAGACTTGTCCTCTATTCTGCAGCATCTTTATTTATAAGTAGCTTTATAAATAATTTTTATGTAGATGCTCATTTCATTGCAGACATTGTTTTGTATTTTTTGGACAAAATAACTATTATATAATAAATGGATGACAATTACTGAAAATGAATTAGACCACCCAACATCGTAATGAGAATAAAAATTAAAAGTGGACTAATGACGTTGCTTATCTTTTTTTCTATCAGAGTAGCAGATTGTATGTATTTTAACTCTTCAATGGTTAAATAATATATTACAACAATCAATATGAATCACATTTTATGATGGAAAACTTCATGAATAGCAGCAATTATGAACCAGTATATGTAATAAAGGTTGCAAGTCAAAGACAACAACCAATGTTTCAGTTTGTGGAAAGTATCCTTGGTAGGGAGTTTCTGTGCTGGTAATATGCCACGGTGATTCAGCAGTAAAACTACAAAAAAGAAAATCAGAGTACTGTCTCTTTCTGTTTCACTGCCTCCAGGTACATTCAGACAGGCATGGGTATGTCTGCTGAGCACTTCAACATCAAAGACCAACTTGAGACTTACATCAAAAATGTGCTTTACTCTGGATGGACAGACGTCTGAGCTCTGCCCTGCCTGTTTTCCAAAATGATCAGATTAGGTCAAGTTATGTTTTGTTCAACTACAACAATGGTTGTCATTTCTCATATACCACTACAGGGAAGAGACATTCAAATTTCAAATGTCCAAAATTTGAACATTTTGAACATTTCCAACAAACTGAACTTGGCATGGGAGAAAGCTAACGACCATCATTAGAGTGCAGTACTGCAGGACACCAGTAGATACAATCTAGATCAGAACAGGGGGTGTTTGTTGATGTGTGCATTTTTAAAATGTGACTTATTTTCGAACAATTTGGCTCCAATTCCCCCGTACACAAGTGTCCTCATTATCGTTCCCTTTCTCCCATCCTCTTAGTTTCTGTTTCGTAAGCAGTGAATTTTGATGTGCCACATGCAGAGCCTTGACACCATTACCTCCTCTTAACTTTTATTTAATCTTTGCCCCAGTCCTCTTCCTTACATTACTTCCATGTCTTTATTTCAAGCAACAAGATTGTCACTGCCAGGAGTTTTAGTATTAAAAATCATGTGTGGACGTCTCCATCCCTGTCCATGTTTCTCTATTTTCTGCCAGTGACTATAGTGGTTGTTGTTGCCGTGAGTGTTACTTTGAAATTCTAAATCTGTTGTTTTTATCTTGCAGTCCCTGCCAGTACTTTCATTTTAAAAGCATGCTTTATATCAGCTGACTGGCCAATCAGAGTAAATAGAGTTTCTCCCGCCCTGGAGCCCAGACTCATTAAAACATAATACTCATGTTATGCAGGGATCCAAACCAAACACAGCAAGCCTCTGACACCATGGCAGCCAGCCTCTTTAAAACATGCTACAGCTCTTACATGGGCATCCAATCTGAGTGAATGTTGACTCTCAACCAGGGGGCTGGGCTCCTAAAACGCATTACTGTTGTCATGTGGGGATCTAAAGTAGTATAATTCTGAAACCCTGGTTCAAAGCTAATTAAAAGTATACTCATGCTCTTATTAAGACTCACATTCAGTAAATTAGTCGGTGACAGCTCATGGCACAGTTCAAATGGGGACAAGCCTAAACCGTGGGGGAATTACTGACCATAGCGCCAAGGTGTACAAGTCTGACCTGTCCAGATGCTCAACGGAGAGAGCGTCTGAGCTCTTTCAGGCAGTGCACAAGCCATTGCAACAAAAACACTACGCTATGGTCTCAAATTCCAGGTATTTGAGGTTCAGTCAAACTGATATGTAACTGTACTGTCCGAGGATGTGAAAACCCAGTTCACAAAATGGATAATGTGATCTCGATGTATCCCGTAGCACCCCAATTAGCTGCTTTGTAGGATTTTGTGCTGCTCTCTAACTGCACACTTTAAGTATGTGTCAGACCAAGTGCCTTGAAAAAGCCTTTATTAGGGCTGTACCCGACTCAGGTTTTTGTCAGTTGAATCGGATTTGGC